>NW_024729698.1:0-87500 GCF_018991925.1 Homarus americanus | reverse complement strand
ATAGTGCGACTTTCTCATGGCTTCTGTAAATACCAACATCAAGGGAATTTGTAAACACCAATATCAAGGGAATTTGTAAATATCAACATCAAGGGATTTTGTAAACACACTGGAGCCACAGCACATTAAATAATACCCTTTCTTTTATTCATATTGCTATAAGGCCTTTGTTATATAAGCCATGTAGTAGTTAACAAGATCTAGCTATGGATTCTGTATGGCTTTATAAATTATATTGGGTACAGGAGTCGGTTATGTGTAGTCGTAGTACCTTTGATGAGTGTGTGAGGTAGAGAAACTTGTGTAACGTGAAGTGTAAGTTAGCACATGTGTACTTAATATGTGTAGAATGATACCACACATGTTAGTATTAGTATGTAAATCTGTTTGGCTAAAAGGTACGTTTATATGTGTCTTATTCTCTCTCTCTCTCTCTCTCTCTCTCTCTCTCTCTTTTCATCTTTCTATAACTTCTCTCCATTCTTTCTTCCCTCCCTTATCTACTCCTCTTTCCTATCTCCCCGTTCATTCCTTTCCTACCAATGCAATCCTCTCTACCATTCTTCCTTCATTCTTCCCTTCCCTTCCATCCCCCCCCCCCCTCTTCTCCCATCCTTTATTCCTTTTCATCCGTCTATAAACCTCCCCTCCATTCTTCCTTCTCTCCCCTCCTTTTATCAACCTCTCCTCCATCTGTCGCCCTCCTCTCCCTCCCTCTCTACTCCATAATCCCTCGCTGCCTCCCTCGGTCCGTAGCTATGTTTTTGTGACTGGGGTCGACTGTGTATTATACGAGCTTGGCCATTCAGACACACGCGACTCCTGCCCACCACAATTACTCTGGTCCAGCCGCCTCACCCCACCACACTCCAAGCCCTCCCTCCCTCCTTCCATACACCCTACCACACTCCAAGCCCTCCCTCCCTCCTTCCATACCACACCTACCACACTCCAGATCCTTCCCTCCACACACCCCTACCACACTCCAAATCCTCCTCTCCATCACCCCACCACACTTCCTCCAGATCCTTCCCTCCACACACCCTACCACACCAGATCCTTCCTCCACACACCCTACCACACCCACAAGCCCTCCCTCCACACACCCTACCACACTCCAAAACCTTCCTCCACACACCCTACCACACTCCAAAACCTCTCCCCAGACCCTCCCAATTCTCTATCTTACACTAACCCATCTATTTTCACTATCCATAAGACTATTATTCTCTAAAGATTTTTCCTCCCCCAACTTAATAGCCAAGGGTCTATCCCCCTATCCACTCAACGCTCTCCCCCAATCTCTATCCCATTTCCCTACATCACTATAAGACTTTCCCTACATCACTATAAGACTTTCCCTACTATCCAATCTAATACTCTCTTCCTCCTCCTCCTCTCCTCTCAAAACCTCTCTCCATCTTCTCCCTATCCCTTTTGAGCTCTCCCTGTCTCCTTCATTTTATTTTTAAGTCCTCCCTACCTCCTCCCTATCCTCTCTAACACCTTCCCTCTCTTCCCTGTCCTCTCTGTTCCCTCCCTATCCTCTCTAAATCATCCCCATCTCCTCCCTATCCTTTTCTAACATCTCCCTTCTCCTCCCTCCCCTCTCTGTGCCCTCCCTATCTCCTCCCTATACTCTCTAAATTCTCCCTATCCCCTCTGAGCCCTCTCCATTTCCTCCCTATCCTCTCAAACCCCTCCTTATCTCCTATCCCTTCATCAGTACCCATGAACACCCCCCCACCGTCTTTTCTTTATCCCCCCCCTCCCTCTCCCCCACCACCTACCCAGCGAGGTTACCCTATTACCCATTATGTGAAGGGCTGCTCCTGCTTCACGTTGAGCCCCTCCCAGCCCTTAGCCCTCAGACCTTCTCGTACCTCACTGTGGTATGTCCCTTTTTTCAGCCATCTCTGCCCATCGTCTTTCTTACCTTTCTGCCCTCCCTCCTCCCTCCCTCCCTCCTCCCCCCTTCACCACCTGCCTGCCCTTATGTCTATCTCTATCCGTGTTTTTATCTGTCTCTCTTTATCCAACCATCTGTCTGTTTTATCTCTCTTTTTTTTCTCTCCGTCTTTGCCACTTTTCCTCCTTTAATCCCTTCATTTCCTCATCATCGGGTATTTTCCCTCTTCATTCTTTTTTCTTCATCCCCTAGTATCCCACACCCTTCTTTCCGTCCCTCTTTTCCTCTCAATTTCTCTCCCTCTATATCTTTCATTATTTTCTTCTAACCCATCCCTCCTCACACCTCATTTCTCACAATCCCTCCCTCCCTCTCTACATCCTTCCCTCCCTTCATCCCTCCTCATTCCTCCTCATTTTCTCATTCCTCCCATTCTCTTCCATCCCTCTCTCATCACCCCCTTCCGTTTCTCCTTCTCTCCCCTCTTCAAACCCTTCTCCCTCCTTCTCCCCTTACCAACACCCTGTAACATATAATAATCCAGATGATACTAAATGTTATATAATAATTCCTTGAGATAAATGTACAGTATATAACAGGAGCCACTGAGAGGGTTCAGGCTCACCCATGTCAGTGTTGTTGTTATTGTTCACTTTGTGTCTGTATTTTTATGGATAAATAAACTGTTTCACTATCAATATATCCCTCCCTCTCCTCTTCCTTCCTTACCCCCCTTCATCCCACTTCAATCTTTCCTCTCTCTCTTTCCCTCCTCACCCCTCCATCTACCCTTCCTCAACTCTCCCTTCCTCCCTCCCTCACCCCTTTCCTTCCCTCCATTCTCCCTTCATCTCCCTTTTGGTCAGCAATGGCCGCTCTCCATCATTCCATTCAATCAAATCAGTGTTCAGGTTGGCCGCCCCTGGATACCACCCTCCTTACCCCCCCTCCCTCCCCCGAACCACCCCCCCACCACCACCCACAGCCCCCTCCCCCCTTCAACACCACCACCCACCTCCCCCTGGATCTCCTTTCCCCCTGTCAGTTCTTCCAGGGTCTTGTTCTCACTGTACGGTCTTCGATTCTCAATGATTCGTAAATAAAAATTTCTTCGTAACTTCAGATGTATCACCACACCTTAACTAGATGACTTAGCATAAAAAAATGGATTTTCAAATATTCCCAAGTTAAATATTCCTCGTAACTGAAAATGTAAAGAAGGTATTTAGTTTACTGGCTTTGGCGAAAACACAAAAATCTAACGTCAAAAATGGCATCAGAATCACACTGAGACTCTAACTTAATAAGAACCCTTCACTTAACACCAGGTAGGGGAGAAAGTTTACCTGAAGAATCTTTGTAAAGCCTAAGCCGTTCCTCAGATTGTTACGTCATGTTTGTCTCTTAACTAGTGACAGGAGAATATATTTGGTGACGGTAGAGTCTTAGTGTAATCTTAACGCCATCTTGACATCCTTTCATTGTGACGTAACTTAAGTGAGCTTGATAGAGTTGTCAAGTCATACGATAAAGAAGAATACATGTTGTTTGATATAGTGTGTGTGTGTGTGTGTGTGTGTGTGTGTGTGTGTGTGTGTGTGTGTGTGTGTGTGTGTGTGTGTGTGTGTGTGTGTGTGTGTGTGTGTGTGTGTGTGTATATATATATATATATATATGTGTGTCCTAACAGATGCAATTGCACATGTTTTAAAGATCCGTTTCTTTTAAACACATGTTTATTGATTATGGTGACTGTGACGTTTTATCCATATGGTAATAAAGACTCTCTCTGCCAACTTTTAATCGTTTTTTCCTCTTTTTCTAACCGCTCTCTTCTTCACGTGATTTTCTTTGCTTTTGTTTATTCTTTGTGCTCTTATTTCTGTTTTATATGTCCATTCGCTTTTTATAATTACAACCAGACAGTCAGACAGTTTACCCAATCACTCAGACGCTCAACCAATTACTCAGCGTCACCAGCCAACCAGTCATGCGGCCAGTTAAGCAGTCACCCATTCATCCGCCCACACATCTGCCCACTCACACACCCATATACCCCCATACCCACACAGCCCCCACACCCATATGTATCCACCCACATACCCACTACATGCATCCACCCACACCCACATACTCCATACTCCCAACACCCACATAATGGTTGCCCCTCGTGTAACGAGGATGGCCGGCCTTAGGGCCACCTAGGCGTGAGTTTGTTGAAGGAGTAGAAGCTGTCTCCAACACAACCACACCCTGAGTTAACGAGCTGCATGACCCAGTGTCAAGGAATAGTCCCAGAAGACCGGACAACTCACCAACTGTACTGGCTAACATGAGAACATAAGAATGGAGAAACTGCAGCGGGCCTATTGGCCCATACTAGGCAGTCCCGTTTACAGCCAACCCCTGTCGTTCATACAGTATATCCATCCAACATATGTTTGAAGCTATCTAGCGTATTCGAGTTAATGATGTTTGGTAATTTTTTCCACTCATCCACTACTCTATTTCCAAACCAATGTTTATCTATCTCGCGCCTAAATCTAAATTTGTCTAATTTAAAACCATTGCTACGAGTTCGCTCCTGGTTGGATAGTTTAAGAGCCTTTGTTATATCACCTTTGTTTAGCCCTGACTTCCATTTATACACCTCGATCATATCGCCCCTCACTCTACGCCTCTCGAGGGAGTTCAAATTAAGATGCTTTAACCTGTCTCTGTACTCAAGGTTCCTAATGGCCGGGATTAGTCTTTTCATTCTCCTCTGAACTCTTTTTGTAGTACGATGACCAGAACTGAACTGCGTAATCCAAGTGAGGTCTTACAAGCGCAAGATATAGTCTTAGGATAACCTGGCTAGTCTTGTAACTAACACTCCTTTGTATGAACCCAAGTACTTTGTTAGCCTTGTTTCGAGCAAATACACATTGCTGTCTTGGTTTAAGATTCCTACTTATCATTACTCCAAAATCTTTCTCGTTCGGATTTCTCTATAACATCGTTGTTCATCTGATATCTGGTTTGACTGTTTACATTTCCAAGACTAAGTACTTTACATTTGTCCACATTAAATTTCATGTCATTTTTCAGATCATGCGAAAAATTTGTTTTGATCTTCCTGTAGTTTTGCGGGGTTCTCATCAGATTTAATTACGAGCCCTATTTTAGTGTCATCGGCCAATTTACTTATGTTGCTGTCTATGCCTATATTTATGTCGTTTATGTATATAATAAATAGTAATGGTCCAAGTACTGAGTCTTGGGGTATTCCACTTGTGACGTCACCCCAATTGGATTTAGTGACGTTAATGCTTACTTGCTGTTTCCTGTCCTGTAACCACGCCCTAATCCAGTTTAGAATGTCTCCTCCATTACCCCGGAATACGATCCGCAAATCGATTAACATCCAGGTTCCCAATTACTGCTGGGTAGACAGAGACAAGTGGCATAAAGAAACTTGCCCATAGTTCCACCCTGCCCGTGTCCGCTCGCTTGCTGACCATTACACCACAGGTAGCCCATATAACCACTCACTCACCCTCCCACACACCTTCCAATACCCACACACCCACACTCCCACTAGGTTCACCTTCCAATTGACGCTAAGCACAGTATTAGCACCTGGGCCTAAGTACCCCCTCCCCCCCCCTTCGCCATTACCCATGGATGAGGCCCCCAACCCCCGACCCCCTGACCCCCGTGGTATTCCATAGTGTGTTGTGGTAAGAAGCTTGTTGGGGCGATTATTACCACAGCTTAAAGTTCATGTTTGTGTGTCTCAGATGGTCTGTGTGCGTGCGTGCGTGCGTGCGTGTGTGTGTGGTATATATAACAGTTACCAATATATGAAAGACAAATTAAACTTTTATTCATCTCCTTACCAAATGTGCACCAAACCCTCAATACTTAACTCATTATAAATTCAAGTAACTTTTTTTTCGTAATCAGGGGCTTGATGAATGCCCCCAAAAGGTAAACATCTTAGAATAAACATTAAAGAAGTTGAGCCTTGAAGTACCACCTTGACTCACACTCCCACAGGTAATATTTATAGAACTTAATTTCACAGGTAAATTTAGAGTATAGAGGAGCCATGATTTATGTGACAGGGGAGGGGGAGAGGTAGGGGAGGCGAGTCATTACAGTGTGATTGCTGTTTACTAAGTTATTACCTTCGCTAACTACTCGTGACCCTATTGATGGTAGTGGTAGAGAAGGAGGGGTGAAGTGAACACATTTATAAGGTAAGAGAGAACGAAGAAAGGTCAGGAGAGGTCACTGGTTGAGAAGGGGAAGAGGTCAACAACAGTCGTCATGAAGAGGATACGGGGAGAGGTCAACAGTAGATGATTACCTTTTTTATAAGACAACACGTCAGGCAAAGTCACTAGGTGAAGGGAAAATGATGATGAAGGTCACATCAGCTCTCCATCCTGACAGTTTGCTGGTCGAACAGGTCACGTTTCAACGTTGTTGTTGTTTTTTTCATAGTAATCGGTAATTTAACTCTAGGTAATTTGACTCCCAGTATTTGCAGTCCGGTATTTTCTCTTCAGGTAATTTAACTCCCAACCCATTTCACTCCTGGTAAATTCGCTCCCTAAAATAAAATGTAGATATAAAAAAATATGTTTTAATGTTACATAATCGCTGGTGGCTGCCTGTAGTTGAACGACTGAATACATTCGATAATAGCAGGTCACTTGCTGGTCTTACCAACCGCAGCTGACAGCATTAATTGCCAGGCTTAGGATGATTCACTCCAAGAACAGTCATGTATAGTAATTAAAAAATATATTTAGATAAATTAATATTTTATATAAGTATTACAATTTAGTGTCCCTCCAATTCCTCAGGACAGGTCTGGCTATGGTATTCCTGATGAATATAGATTCCCAGATAATTGAGAAAAGAAATAGGTTGACGTGAGAAGACTCCAGGTGTCCGCCAGGGAGAAGGTCTGGAGGGCAGAACTTCCAAATATTACCCAAATATAAACATTTCACCTGCTGTACACTCTTCAGGCGGAGCTGGAGTCAGTGTTGTGATAAACAAGACACAAGAGACTTTCACGCGACGCCTCACGAGTTATTATACACCGTCAGTGTTTCATGGTGGATTTATACCTTTTTATCGACCTTTCTAACTGCTCCCGTTTCACCTTTCTCAGACTATTTATTGAAAAATGATTGAGATGCTTTTCATCTCTTGTATTCCTTATAGCCGCTGATGTAATTGATGGTGTCGAGGAGGTTGTCGATCCTGATGATCTCCCTGAAGAACCTGTGTCTAAAATGACCTACACTCAATGTGACACTTGGGATGCCCCTAAGAGAACAGAACACTATATGCCTGGTACCAACAACAGTTTGGAAAGTTACCATAACGCACGTCAGCGCTCAGTGACGTGCAGCATCACAGTGTTTGGAAATTCACCTCAACTTTGTTTAGCACAAGTGAAGAAAGTTTAGTTTAATCGGAGTAACAACAACGAGAAGAGGAAATATAAAGTTATGAACAAATGGCTGGATGTTCTCCTTGATCCAGATAACTAGATCATTTTTATACCAGTAACACCTTATAACTTGTATACAGTATAACACTCTTAATTTTTAATAAACGTAACTATTATTGTTCTTTTTTTTTTCTTAAATAATCTCACTTGTATTGTTATTTTTTTTACACTAACGAATTATTTCTGAGAGTAAATTTACCATGAGTCACGATACTGCAGTGAAATTACCGGAAGTGAATTCTCCGAGAACTATTTTTTTCATATTTTTCGATGAATTATTAATATTGGCGGCACTGACATATTTGTTCCTTTTATTGGCATCTTGCGGCACTAGACTAGACTACTATTACCCTGAGAGCATTACGTTGATTCTAAGTCCTTTTATATTGGTTTCTCTCGGCGTTAATATTCTCCATGCAATATTTTCTGAGGACGTTTTTCAAGTGGGGCTTTACTTAACTTGTCCTCCGGGGCCTGTTTTGTGTGTGTGTGTGTGTGTGTGTGTGTGTGTTTGTACTCTTTAACTCTGCTATTCTTCCATTTAGTCTCTCAGTTTCTATTTACTACCATTCTCTCTTGCACTACACCCTACCTACACCATACCCCACAAAACAAATCAGAACGTGACAAAAAACGCAAAGTCATATCAATGGTCCTCCACATTATGCGTTACAGCAGCAGCCAGTCTTTCTAAACTTTGCAACAGCTCCAAGCAAAATACGACCCTGCCCGCTGTTCCTCGTGATCCCTGAAACTTTTTGGCAGCTCTCAACCAAACTTTGACCATAACTGTAATTTTCACCCACCCACCAGAACACTCACTATATCAGGCATCTCGGGAAGACAATTGGAACTCTCTGGATTCCTAAAATGGAGTTGTTTAGGTCGAGGAATCCTGGTAAATAAAGCACGATTTTCGATCTTATGGGTTGGTGTTGCAAATGGTGAGGGTGAGGGAGGTGTTTGGGTGATGAAAGTGTTAAAGTTTGGGTCTGATAAAAAGGATGTTGTTGTTGTTGTAGTTAATGGGAGTATGTCTAGTTAGATTTTTCTTGTTCCTACATCCATGCACGTATTCACACCCATGCAGCCATAATCACTAGTTACATCCATCCATCTAACCACACAAACACAGCCATGCATCCGTAATTACGCCCCCCATAGTTACGCCCACATAGTCACGCCCACATAGTCACGCCCATATAATTATGCCCCTATAGTGACGCCCACATAGTGACTCCCATATAGTAAAGCCCATATAATCATACTCCCATTGTCACTCCCCTATAGTGACTCCCATATAATCACGCCCAAATAATACTGCTCCCATAGTCACGCCCACATAGTCACTCCCCCATAGGCATGCCCACATAATCACGCCCATATAGTCACGCCCCATAGTCACTCCCATAATCACGTCCCCATAGTCGCCCCATAGTCACTCCCCATAGTCACTCCCCATAGTCACTCACCCATAGTCACGCCCATAATCATGCCCCATTGTCACCGCCCCATAGTGACGCCCACATAGTCACGCCCACATAGTCACTCCCCATAATCACCCAACATAGTCACGCCCATATATTCATGCCCCCACAGTCACGCCCACATAATCATTCTCCCAATACCACCGCCCCACAGTGACGCCCACATGTCACGCCCACATAGTCACCCCCATAATCATCTAACATAGTCACGCCCATATTCATGCCCCCATAGTCACGCCCACATAATCATGCCCCCATAGTCACGCCCACATAGTCTCTCCCCCATAGTCACGCCCACATAGTCTCTCCCCCATAGTCACGCCCACATAGTCACGCCTATATAATCATGCCGCCATAGTCAGGCCTTCATATTCACGCCCACAGCCATACACCCAGTGACTGATTAATTACCCTCCTCCCTACTTCCTAATCTTCTCCCCCTCTTTTCCCTCACCTCCTCCCGTCTCCCTTAACACTCCTCCACACTCCCCTTCCCACCCCACCCCCCTTTCCCCAACCGCTTCTCCTCTACCTCTTCCGCTTCTTCCCCTTCCTCCCCTTCCTCCCCCTTTCCCTAACTTCTAATTTTTCTCATAGTATCCCTTCCCCTTTCCCCCATATTCTTCAACCCCCTCCCCCAATTCTTATCTCCTAACTCCTCATCTCCCTCTCCGTTAACCCACACCTCAATCTCCACCCACCCACCCACACCCTCACCCCCCCTATCTACACCCTCACACACCCACACCCCCCCACTCCACACCCCCCTGACCCACACCCCACCCACACCCCCTCACCCCCCACCCACACCCCCACACCTACACCCCCACACCTACACCCCCCACACCTACACCCCCCACACCCACACCCCACACCCACACCCCCACCCACAAACCCCACCCCCCACACCCACACCCCCACTCCACCCACACCCCCTCGCTGACAACCCCACACCCACACCCCCCACCCACACCCCCCACCCACCCACACCCCCACCCACACCCCCCACACCTACCCCACCCACAACCCCTCACCCCACACCCACACCCCCACCCACACCCCCTCACTCCACCTCCCACACTCCCACCCCTTCACCCCCACACCTTTCCCTCACACACCCCCCACCCACACCCCACCCACACCCCACCCACACCCCACCCACACCCCACCCACCCACACCCCCCACACCCACACCCCCACACCTACCCCCCACCCACAACCCCTCACCCCCACACCTACCCCCCCACCCACAACCCCCACACCCCACACCACACCCCCACACCACACCCCCACCCACACCCCCACCCACCTACAACCCCTCACCCCCACACCTACAACCCACCCACACCACACCCCCCACACCTACCCCCACCTACACCCCACTCCCACCTACAACCCCCCACCTACCCCCACCTACACCCCACCCACCTACAACCCCCTTGGCCCCCACACCTACACCCCCACACCTACACCCCCCACCCCCCACACCTACACCCCCTCACTCCACCAATAAGACAAAGCCATAGAGAATAATGACTGTGTACCAAGAGCTGATTAAACTCGACTCAGGAGGAAAAAAAAAATTAATATGATCGATTATTTACTGTCCCTCTCACCTCATCTAGCTAGGAAGAGTAGTTATGGCGGTGTGTGGACGTGGAACAGATAACCCTTCCATATACTCACCCTTCCGTCCCTTATACTGTCCCATTTCGACCTTTTACTTTTATCCTATTTTTTTTTCGATCTGTTTTCTGTTTTCCTTTTTCTTCTTTTCATTTTTTATTTTTATTTCTTCCTTCCTTTTTGTAATCTCTCTCCTCCCGTTTATTCCATCCCTCTTCTTCTCTATCTTTTTTTCTTGTTCTCTCGCACTCTTCTTCCCGTTTTCCTTCTCCTTCTCTCCTCTTCTTCTTCCTTTCCTTATCTCCCTCTCCCCCTTGTGTACCCTTCAAGTCTCCCCCTCCCACCTCCTCTTCTCCCCGCTCCCTCACTTCCTCCCCAACATCCTATCCTCCCACAGTGTAATTGAAGGTCGCTGGTTGAGGGGTGAAGAGGAGGAAGAGGAGGAAGAAGAAGAGACGAAGGGGGAGGAGGGGGGAGGCGAGGGAGGTGACAGAGGAGGAGGAAGTAAGGGAAGGAAGGAACCCGAGGGGAGGAAGGGGTAATGAGCCGATGATGAGGTGATGGGGAGGTAGTAAGGGGGAGGATGAGAGAGATAAGAGGGGTGGGGGTGGTAAAGTGATGGAGATAATGAGGGAGGTAGCGATGTAGGGGAGGAAGAAGGAGGAGGGGGGGAGTTAATGAATACGGAGGAAGACCCATGGAAAGGGTGGGAAAGAGGAAATGAGATAATAAGGTGGAAGAAGAAGAAGAAGAGCGATAGGAGATGAGGAAACGATAATAATAATGGAAGAGATAGCTGATGGTAATGATGATGATGATGATGTTGAAGATGACAATGATGATGATGATAATTATGATGGTGAAGTTGAGAGAGTGTATGACAGGGGAGAAGGAGTTGAATAATGAGATATGATGAAGAGATTAGGATAAAATGTGACGAAAGGAAATTGAGTCAATTATTTCTCCCCTTCCACAGCTTTACCGAGTCTGTAACACACACACACACACACACACACACACACACACACACACACACACACACACATGCTATATTTGTTTTACTCTTGTATATGAACCTAAATGTGAAAAAAGTGGTCGTAGTGTCATTATTGAAGTTAACTATTTATCCAAAGCGCAATATCTCTCCTACACTTCCCCCAAAACCCACAAATACCATCAAGAGCAACAAAAACATAACACACGAGACATCTCCACCGTCAAAGTTGAGGAAAAATGAGGTGGGGGTTCCTCAGAGACGGACACACGATGAATGTAGTGAGGAAATAGTAGTTCTGGCTGACGGGAGGTGGGTGGGGTGGGTGGGAGGTGAGTGGGAGGTTGGTGGGGTGAGGAGCTGAGTGCTGGGTGGGGTATTGGACGGGGTTCGAGGCGGGGCGGGGTACGGGGTGGTGTGTGGGACGGGGACTCGCTACCTACTATATGACACTCTCCATCACCGAGATTTTCGCCAGCCACCTTTCCACTCTTTTTCTTTTATTATTATTTACGTCTGTGTGTGTTATAGATCAGTAGTGTAACTTACATGACTCTAGGAAGCCTAACATAACTTTAACTAACCTAACCTAACGTGAGCTATTCTAACCTAACTTAATCTAACTTAGCCGAACCTAATTTAACCTAACCTAATCCATCCTGACCTAAATATCAGCGGTTGTTGGTTGGATTATAAGGTAAATATTTGTGTGTGTGTGTGTGTTTATATAAAGTTAGATTACTGAAACAACAGGTTATTTGTGTTTGTGTTTGTTTGCTTATATTTGTGTGATATATGTTTGTTATTTATAGCTGAAAGAAAAAGTGGAACACAATGTTATCTAAAACATACACACACACACACACACACTTCAATAAGCTCTTGCTATAATAACAAAAAATCAGTACTACAAGTCACATTAATTTAACAATTTACAACATTATAATAAAGGAAAACTAGAGCATAATGAATAAATAAATGATGAATAATAAACTATACTTATTGACAAAGCTTGGAGAACAGTTTGCCTATTCTGAGTAATTCAGTCAGGTCTTCACACTGAGGGTGGTATCACTTCTCACTACCACGCAGGACAGAGGTTCATACACAAAGAACTACATCATATTCATTAACAGTATATATAGGTCAGAGTCATGTGGGTAGTAACACTGTTCACTGACATGCAGGACAGAGGTTCATACACAAAGAACTACATCATATTCATTAACAGTATATATAGGTCAGAGTCATGTGGGTAGAAACACTGTTCACTGCCATGCAGAACAGAGGTTCAAATACATTAGAAGTCATATTCTATCTGAGGACTAATCAGTGTGGACTTGCAAGTTTTGGATAACAGCAAGAATGTCCTCAAGCACTCCTGATTCAATGTAAAAATTGCAAAGTTCATGATACAATAAGCTAGGTGGCCTTAAGTCTTTGACAGTGTCACATTCAATAATATAGTGTTCAATTGTATGCTTTGAAGGTTTATCACAAAGTTTACATGCTGAGTGTTCCGGTATGGGTACAGCGTTACTAAATAGCAATTCTGGCCACGACTACATCACATTGTCTGGTTCTGTCCTTATGCTGGCCATGCATTTCTCAATTCTTCTGGATCAGAGTTCATGATTTTTACCTGAATGTTTTTAAGTACAGCATTGGACAGGCCAAGGTCACGGTCAACATTTGCTGTCTTACATGCTTCATTGGCGAGTTCTATCAGCACGGTCATGATACCTAATTCCAACATGGGACAGAATCACCACACAAATTCAATACGAAGGTTGTTCTCATTAGCAGTTATCACATTTCTTTTAATATCACATACAACTTTAGACATAGAACCTGACGGGCTGTTCATTGATTTCAAAGCATTTTGGGAGTCACAGAATATTACCCCACTTCCATTTTCTTTGAGGTAGTCTGTGGCTAAGTAGATTCCAGTTAGTTCAGTTTGTGTTGTGCTGGCCCAGTTGTTCAGCCTTTGCTTGTTTGATACTATCATCTCCTTTTCTTTATATATTACAAATGCACAGCCTGTTCTACCTGTGTTTGTCTGCACAGACCCATCAGTAAAAGCATAACATTCACTTGATTTAATACTCTCTATGTGACTGTTAATAGTTTCTAGTGTAACACATCTCATCACATTGGTGTTTTAACATTTGCTTATTACTAACAGGAGCGTAATAAATAGGAACTGATATATCCAGCCGATACTAATAATGAATAAATACTAAATAATGAATAATTCATCGTCTTGTAAAACTTATGCTTCACTGTTCCAACAAACTCGACCGCGCCACCACGACCTTAATAAAAGTTTGTGTTTACATTAGTTTTACAATGTTTCACGCCAACGTTTAGTCAACCCGCACGTTTTTTTTGTATGCTCTCCTATTATTTCATATGTGTTTATCCTATTCCCTATTTGTTAGTTTTCCGGTTATTGTGTTGGGATTTATTAGTTATTGTTATTTAAGGTGTTGGTGATATTTGCAAGTTACATATTTCTTCTTGTTTTGATTTTCTTCTTTGATTTGCTTTCTTCTTATTCTTCAGCTTGTTTTAAGTAATGATGTTACCGTAAATATGTCATTACTGATTATATTCTAACAACTATTACCAGACTGTTTAGTAATATTTAATGAAGTTGCTCTCTCTCTCTGTCTCTCTGTCTCTCTCTCGCCCCCCCCCTTGTCAGCTATCCTTCCCCTCTCCGGTTTTTCCCCTATTCCCCCATCTCTTTCTCCCCTCTGCTGGTTCTTCTTCCCTGAGGCTGTTTGTTTCCTCCCTAGACTCGATTTGGTTCAGTGCCTCAAGAGATTTAATCGTGTTTACGTATTTGTATTCTTCTTTCTCTTATGTCTGCTTCTTCCTTCTTTGTGTTGTTGTTATTATTATTATTATTATTATTATTATTATTATTATTATTATTATTATTATTATTATTATTATTATTGTTATTATTATTGTCATTCTCATTGTTGTTATTGTTGTTGTTAATAATTCCTAACAAGTATTATATATTTTTATTTTATTATTTCCTTTTGTCGATATAGTTTGAAAAAAAAATGTTTATCCATCCCATCTCTCTTTCTCCTCAATTTATCATCATTTCCTTCTATACAACTTTAATATAATTTTAATTCTTATCTTCTGTACTGTCCTACCTCTCACATTCTCTCTCACTCCCTCCTTCTCTATTTATATATCTCTCTTTACTTCCTCCTCATCTCCTACACACTCTCACCCTCTTCCCTTTCTAAACATGTTGCCTCTGTTTCTCCCATTTTATCGCATTCTCCTTCTTCTTCTCTTTCTGGTTTATATTCTCCTTTTTACCTATTTTTGTATCTATTCTCTTTTCTTCCCCCTATCTTTCTTTCCCGTTTTCTTTATTCCATTTAATTGTACTCTTCCTTCCCTCTTCTTCTTCTTCTATCTTCTTTTTTGCAGTTATCCTTCTATTCAACTCGTATTCCCCCTCTCTTTATTTTCCAATGTTGTTTCTTATCTCTTCATCTTCTCACATGTCATTCTCTTCCATTCTCTCCTCCATCTTCTCATATCTCCCCTTCCTCCCTTTCTTCCTCTCTATTTATATCTTTACATTTTTCTCTTCTTCCTTGTCCTTTCTTTCTTCTCCCTCACTCCCTCCTTTCTTCTCCCTCACTCCCTTCTTTCTTCTGATTTTATCTTCTTTTTTTTCATATCTTCTTACGTTCCTCCTTCTTTTCCCGTTTTTCTTCCTCCTCTTTTTCCTCCCATTCCAACTCCTGTTCCTCCTTACGTCCCTCCTCCTCCTCCTCCTCCCACCGTTCCTCTTCCTCAACCTCCTGTTCCTTCTTCTCTTGTTCCTCCTCCTCCCATCCCTTTTTATACTTGAGTTCCATTATTTCCTCCTCTCATCCTATACCTTTTAGAGACGCGCACTGCATTCCAGGTCTGAGTAACCCCCCCTCCCCTTCCCACCTTCCTCTGCTCTACAGTATCACCTACCCCCTCCCACCTCCCTCTGTTCCATGAGTATACCTCCCATCTATCTCTATTCCATATGTCCTACCCCCTCCCACCGTCCTCTGTTCCATGTGTATCACCTACCCCTTCCCACCTTCCTCTGTTCCATTCATTCATACCTCAGTAAGCGCATTATCTCCCTTTTCCCCCCATTTTTTTTATCCTCGTCTTCTTTTCACTCCCTGTTTACGTGTCTTTGTTCCCTCTTTTTAGTCACCGCCTTGTGTATTTTTATTTATCTTTCTCAGACAGTGTTTGTAAGGTCTTATTCCTGTATACACTATGGCGTCTATCTCTCCCTCGTGTTTTACTAATTTTTTTACTGTCCATAACTACAAGACAGGGTATTATTTTCGATCCTATCTGTCTATTTATCTGTCTGTCTGTCTGTCTGTTGGTGTTCCCCCTAAATAACTCAGGAAGAGGTTTGGTTGATATGTGAAAAAATCCATATGATAATTTATGGATGAAAATCGCGGGAAAATTAACCAAATGTTGTTATGGTAACGATTGGCGCTCTGATGACACTGGGGGGTTGAAGAAAACGATGAGATTAGACAGTTTTTAAGGGTGACTACATTAATTTACCCAAACAAAGAGAAAAAACAATGAAAAGTGAGATAAAGAAACGAGTGAGAAAGCGAATAAGGGAGAAAGAAAGAGAGCTGAAGGGTATAATAAAAAGAAGTAAAACAAAGAGAGAGAGAGAGAGAATCCTTCATCAGGTCTCAATTCCACATAACAAACACTTTTCATCACGATTTCAGATACTATTTCATTATCATCCCCCCCTCCCCCTCTTAAGACCTATTTTTCATCCTCCCAAGTGTTGTTATTCTCTCGTTCACTTCAGGAGAAAAAAAATACTCGCATCTAATCATTACTCTCTCTCGCTCTCTCTCTCTCTCTCTCTCTCTCTCTCTCTCTCTCTCTCTCTCTCTCTCTCTCTCTCTCTCTCTGTGTTATCGTATTTTTTCTCTCTTTTGTATTTTCTTTTCTTGTCTAATATTTCTCACTTTCTTATATGTTCTATCTTATTTTATCTCCATTTCTTATTTTTTGTCTCATAGTAGGATATATTACTCCCATAGTAGGATATATTACTCCCATAGTAGGATATATTACTCCCATAGTAGGATATATTACTCCCATAGTAGGATATATTACTCCCATAGTAGGATATATTACTCCCATAGTAGGATATATAACTCCCATAGAAGGATATATTACTCCCATAGTAGGATATATTACTCCCATAGTAGGATATATTACTCCCATAGTAGGATATATAACTCCCATAGAAGGATATATAACTCCCATAGAAGGATATATAACTCCCATAGAAGGATATATAACTCCCCTAGATATTTTTATTCTCTCGGCGTCTCCTGTTCGCTTTCTTGCACACTTTACGACGAGGGATAATATTTCATCTTTTGTTTTCACTCCCTTGATATATTTGCTAGATATGTCAGCAAATTCTCCTCCTCCTCTCCTCCTCCCCTCCTCCTCCTTCGTGCCCCCTCTCCTCCGCCCTCCCGCTTCCCTCCTTCTCTCTCCCCTCTTTATTCCTTCTTCTCTTTCCCTCTCGTTTTTTTGTCTATTATCATCTTGTTTTCCTTAGTTTCTCTGTGTTTGTTATGCGTTTTTTCCACTTGCATTTTCCTTCTGCATCTTTTTTTTTAGTACGTTTTCTCCTCTTCTCTCCTCCTTCTTTCTTACGTCCTACTCATCTTCCGCCTTCTCCTCCTTCACCTTCTTCTACACGTTTTTACTTCGCTCGTATTCTTCGTTTTACTCGTTCACACCCAGCCTCATACACTCTTTTTAGCTCATCTTCTCCCACTCACCCTCTCCCACTCACCTTCTCCTAGTCACCCTGTCCCACTCACCCTCTCCCACTCACCCTCTCCAACACACACTACCCTACCTCTTCCCCACTCAATACCCACCCCCTTACACACACGCACACACCCAATCTACCTTTCCCATACACTCTTTTCCACACACCCTCCCCTTACACACTCCCTTACACATGCCTTCCTCCAACACACTCTCCCACAGATATCCTCATTACTTTCGCCAACACACCCTTCCCCACACACTCTCCCTAGCAATTCCCCCACACATTCTCCTTTACCCACACCCTCCCTCACCCCCACCACCCACCCCACCCCGTCACCCCCACATCCCCCAAAACTCTCCCCTCCCCTCCTCTCTCACCATGATGACACCTTGCACTATATCTGGTTCATTTCCCCCAAGATTTATAGTAGTCCCCCTTTAGTCTCCGACGCTCGTTTTCTCCCTTGTATTATTATTACCCCTCGCCCCCCATCCTCTTCTCACACAGGACTTACAAGATAAAAAGTTCCTCTTCTTCTTCTTTTTTTATCCTTTTATTCACAAAGAAATTCCCTCTCGTATGTAAATTTTCACGATTGTTGTGTTTGTTAGCTATTAAGGCGGGGAAGGAAGTCCATTACACGTTCTTATCTACCTTGTTTACAGTATTTGAGAGGGTAAACAACAACAAGGGCTTTATTTATAAGTACACGAACTGTTATGTGATGTTGGTGTTATGTTATACTTGTATAAGAGGGGGAAGGGGAAGACATGGTTAAGTTTGGGGTGATGTTTTGTGTTTACATTGGTAGTCTTAAGGGATGTGATAGAGGGATTTTGTACTTGATGGGAATTTAGGGCAGGATAATAAGGATTTTTCATGATTACATCCAGGGAACAATAGAGTTAGATAAGAGGTACTGTACTTATAGTGTGTTATAAGATTAGATACGAGGTTTTTGTACATAGGTTACGGGGCTATAGAAAAGAATAGTGGGCTTCGTCCTGACGTTAATGGAGCTTTAGAGCTGAAAAATGAGGTTTGTAAATGGATTATCTAAGGTGAAACACACACACACACACACACACACACACACACACATACACACACACACACACACACACAAACCAATCCATCCCGGGAAACACACATTAAGGACTTATTTTTGGCTTAGGTTAACTCGTATTTGTTTCAGTCTTTCGTGTATTTCTCTCACTCTCTCTGTCCCTCTCTCTCTCTATCTCTCTCACACACACACGTACGTTAACACCTTCATGTGAATCTATTAACACAGTTCCATTGACCTTAAGACTCACGGTGACCTACATTACACCGTCTATCTTCTCTCATTCAGAAACGTGACCCACAAACACGACTCTCACTCACTCATATTTTTGCTTTTATTCTTATTGTGTTTTTGTTTTCCATCTTTATATCACTTGTCTCCTTTGATCTCTTATGTTGGTTTATTATTTTTCTCTCTTTATTTCTGCTTCGTGGAGATGAATGGAGATGAATGTTGAAGTTATGTAAGATTATATTTTGTTTTGGACTTCCGTTGAATATGAAGTTTTGAGTTGTTTTGATAATGTTTTCCTTAATAATAATAAATTATAATAATAATAAACGGTTTATTAATAGAGTTGCAGCCGGTGGCTGAAAATATACAGACTTACATTTGATTTAGACATAAGATATAATATGCATTGAATACATTTACAGGGCTGTACAGTACATAAATGAGGAGTTGTTTATTATTTTAACAATAGATGGGATGGTGCTATTCTTATATCTATCGGTGCGGGCTCTTATGGGCTGAATTTTGTTGTAGTGGGGGGCTGCAGGTGGCAGGAGGTGGCGATGGCGAGGGTGTTGCAGTAGTCCACTGCCAAACCTTTCCAGTGCTTGGTGGTGGAGGCCACTGAGGGATGGCATTTCCAGGGTGGAGAGAGCGTTTGTGTAGCCGGAGTATTCTGCGCCGAGCATGATTCTGCAGGCCCTTTTCTGTACCTTCTCTAGCTGACGTTGTTGGGTGGAGTTGAGAGAAGACGTCCAGGCTGGTGACGCATACGTTAGTTTGGGGAGAATAAAGGCGTTGTAGATGGTCCTCAGCTCTGGCGTGGGTGTCCCAAGTGACCTAAGTCTTCGTAGCATGTAGAGACGGTACGAGGCTGCCTTGACTGTGTTATTTACATGGGCCTTCCAGTCAAGTTTGTTGTCTATAGTTACACCCAGGAGTTTGGCAGACTGCACCAGCTGGAGAGGATGGGCACCCACTGTGACTGCTGGGGCTTGCACTGGAGTGGTGGCGGTATTGATGTGCATGACTACGGTTTTGGTGTGGTTGATGGTGACCTTGTTCTCCGTAGTCCATGCCTGTAGCCTGTCCAGGGTGCCTTGGAGCGATGAGTAGTCTGGTGCGGTGTTGTCAACTGAAACCCCCACAGTGCAGTCATCCACGTACTTCCACCTGTGAGGAGTGTCCGATAGAGCGTCGTTGATCAGGATGAGGAAGCACAGTGGTCCCATCTTGGTCCCCTTTTGTGTGTGTGTGTGTGTGTGTCTGTGTGTATTTTTCGTGGGTTCAGATATACAAAGAGACTCAGTATATAAATTTAACTCCTTGGTAATACTAAGTGAACGTATCTGGTTTAGGTAGAGTCTCTGTGTGATTCTAGTGACATGTTAGACGTTAAGGTGTATTTTACGATTCCTGTTACGAGGAATTTTTAACTTACGATATTTATAAAGGGAATCTTGGCCTAGGTATTTGGAGTTAGTTTAAAAATATTTTGGGTATTTATTTATATATCTTTTTCTTTCTTTCCTCTTGCTTTCTTTTTCTCTTTTCTGTCTCTTCTCTTCATTCTTCCGTCTTTCTTCTATCCTCTCTTCCGTCTTTCCTCTCTCGTCTTCGATCTCTCCTCTCCATTCTTCCGTCTCTCCTGTTCCCCTCTCCCGTCTCCCATCTCTCCTCTCTCCTCTTCATTCTTCCTTCTCTCCTGTTCCCCTCTCCCGTCTCCCATCTCTCCTCTCCAGTCTTCCGTCTCTCCTCTTTCCTTTTCCCCTCTTCCATCGAGGACCCCGACCCACTCACCTCTAATAGACACTCTCTCCCTTCACAAAAACTCCCTCCACTTCCCTTCACTTCCCTCCGCCTAAAGTCAGTAGTCGTATCCTGTCTCTTGTCATATCTCTTTACACTGTTCATTACTTACATCTTTTATGCTTTTCCTTGTCTCTTTTTCTCGTTTTTTTTTCTTCTTCTGTCTCCTTTTGTTATTTCTTTACAGTGGTTCTTATTTATCTTATTCGTTTTTTGTCTTTTCTCCCTCTTTAATTGTATCCTATCTCCTTTTCCATTATCTCTTTTTAAATTATATATATATTTTTTTACTTTCATTAGAGAAGGAGGCACAGGGGGAGGGGGAGAGGGGTGAGGGAGATGGGAGGAAGGAAGAGGGGGGTGGGAAGGACAGGGAAAGAAAAGAGTGAAGGAAGGAGGAAGATGAGAGTCAAAGAATATCACCCCACCTCCATTTTCTTTAAGGTAGTCTGTACCTAAGTAGATTCCCATTAGTTCAGGTTTGTGTTGTGCTGGCCCAGTTGTTCAGCCTTTGTTTGTTTGACACTATCATCTCTTTTTCTTAATATATTACAATTGCACAGCCTGTTCTACCTGTGTTTGTCTGCACAGAACCATCAGTAAAAGCATAACATTCATTTGATTTAATACTCTGTGTGTGTGTGTTAATAGTTTCTAGTGTGACACATCTCATCACATCGGTGTTGGAGTGGGGAACCGATGGAGGGAGGGAGGGAGAGGGAGGGAGGGAGGGAGGGAGGGGGGAGGGAGAGAGGGAGGGGGCAGATGGTCGTATATATCCTATTTTCTGTTGTGGATGTTGACTTTAACTAGAGCTTGGAGCAGTGTTTTGGTAAACTGATGAAAGGACTAACCTCGAATGGAAAATGGATTGTGAAATTTAAAATCCTCGGTAAATAGTTTCGTCATCTCTTTGTTTACGTTTTGAATGATTGGTTCATTCATTAAACCAATTCCTTGCTGTTATTTTTCTCCTGATTCTATATTTTCCTCTTTTTGCTTTGTTTATGTCTTCTATCATCTTTCTTCTTCCATTCCTTAATTCCACTTTACTTTTATTTTACCTCTTTCCTCCTTCTCCTTCTATCGTTATTTTCTTACTTCATTTCATATTTGATCTACCTTATTTCACCTTAATTTCATCTTTCTCCCCTTCCCTGCTCCCAACCTTCCCTTTCTTACTTGTTTTCAGTTTTTCTTTCTTCTGCGTCTATTACTTCTCTTTCTCTCTTAGTTCAATCTGTCCCTCCTCTGCTTTCTTATCCACTGTGTTCTCTCTCTTTCTCTTTCTCTCTCTCTCTCTCTCTCTCTCTCCCTCTCTCCACCGGTCCCAGCCCCCTGCCTCAGTTCAACCCTCTGCTGTGTGACCCCTCGACCCTCCTAATGCTGGGAAGGGAAGGGAAGGGACGGGAACGAACGAGAGAGGAAGACAAGAGGTTAATATGGGAAGGGGAGGAAAGCTGTGATGGAAATATGGAGATGGAGGGGATTGACAGAATAACCTCCCCCTCCCTTTCTGCCTCCCTCCCTTCCACCAGCCCTCTTTTGGTCGGATGAAGAAAGACAGGAAAACCATGTGGAAGGGAAAGGAGGAGGGAGGGGGATAAATATGGAATATGAGGGGAGGGAGGGGAGGAGGGTAAAAAGGGGAGAGGAAAGAGGAAATAGAGATATGGAGAGAGAGGGGATATAGGGGGGTAGACATGCAGATGAATGGATGGTGATGGATTGAGTGAGCGGACGGATGATAGGAGGAGGGAGGGACTGGCTGAGGGAGGGTCGAGGGGGCGGAGGGAAGAAGGGACGGAGGGAAGAAGGGACATACGGACAAAGGGACTGAGGGAAGGAAAAACAAACGGAGGGAAGGTCGGAGGGAAGAAAGTATAGAGGGAGGGAAGGAGAGACGCAGGGACTGAGGGAGGGAGGGAGGGAGGGAGGGAGGGAGGGAGGGAGGGCATGTACCGGCTGTGTCTCATTAGACTTGGAAATACCTGACGCTAAACTTTTCATACCATTAGATGTCTTTACAAGTTGGTTTATATTCACAGTGATCAGATAACGCAACCGGTCCAAACCTCCCGAGTGTGTATTTTTTTTATTCTTGATATTACTTAAGTGACACGGACACATAAACACTGACATAGCTGATACATTGATATGTCTTGTACATTAATATTGCTTCTACATTGATATTACTTATATATTCTTCAATCAGTGATAAAGTTGTGTATGTTCTTATTAATAATATTGACGCTGTGTATATCTTAGCCTATATGTCCTTATATAGTATAGGTAGGATATTTTATAAACAAAATTCTTACTATATTCAATATTGAGAAATTGATATATGAGATTCAACAGAGCGTTGGATTTTCTGAAAAGAGGAAAAACAAATATTCATTCATGGACAAAACCCACAAATATTACAGTTAGGTTACGTTACGTTAGGTTATGTTACGTACTACGGTTAACGGTGTCAGGGGGATACATTAACCAGGTGATCATTAATATCCAGGGAACAGAATCATAATAACCCGCCGAGAATTCAATTGTCTGTCAACGCCGACGAGAATGACGTGTGGGAAAATCCATCCAAACCGTATTTTTTTTTCCACATGTCGATTAGTCTTGCATTCAGGCCACTCGACCATCCATGGAATGTTCCACTCTGCTTACTGCGGGATGTGTCGAGTATTCCCATGGAACCCTTGAATTATGCATTCCAGCGCCCGCTCCACACCCCCCCCCCTACCCTCCTTGGCCTGACTGAGCCCCTCTACCACAGTAAACATTCCAGAGACGCCCACAAGTGACTCCACACGCACACAGACACACACACACACACATACATACACACACAGACACACAGACACGCACACACAGACACACACACACACACACACACACACACACACACACACACACACACACACACACACACACACACACACACATTACCCCCCAACACCCAACAATTTCCATATTCCAGAAGGCAATTATGCACAATACCCGACATTCCAGAATTTAATAACATTATTTTCCAAACATTAAACTTAAAATTCCCTAAAATTCATCACAGGCAAGATACTGGTGATAGTACTAAACAGATCAGGTTAAATGTCAAGATGGAATTATATATCTACGACGATTCCAGTGCATCTCCAAGCTTTACGAGCGCTATGCAAGTCAGAGCGCGGTAGAGGTATGGGTCCTGTGGTTACGCGGTATGGGGTGACGTGAGGTAGGGTGGGAAACGTAGGGTGAGGTTACATGGGGTGGGGATAGGTGGGTGAGGTAGGGTGAGGTTACATGGGGTGGGGAGGGGTGCTGTAGGGTGAGGTTACGTGGGGTGGGGCAGGGAAGAGTTACGTAGGGTGAGGTTACGTGGGGCTGGGCAGGGAGGAATGACGTAGTATGAGGTTACATGGGGCAGGGAGGGGTGACGTAGGGTGAGGTTGCATGGGGTGTGGTGTGGAAGGGTGACGTAAGGTGAGGTTACATGGATTTTTTATTTTGTGGTGTGGTGTGGTGACGTACAGTAGGGTTAGGTTACGTTTTATAGGGTGAGGTGGCGTGTGATTGGTTAGTTGGTTAGATCTAAGGATGATAAAGAGGCTGTGTGGGATTGTTTGTGCAGGAATCCTCAGGATATGGATGTGGTAGGGAGGGTAGTGAAAATAGGGAGGAAGGGAGTGGATTGAGAGTGGGGAAGAAAGGGAAGATGGGAAATGCCGATGGGGAGAAAGGGGATAATGGGGAGAGCCAATGGGGAAAATATGAGGGGATGGGAAGGGAGGGAAGGATGTGTAGAGCCAATAGGGAGAGAAGAGAGGATAGGGAAAGGGGCTTTAAGACGTTATCTCAACAACTGGTCCGGCAGCTTTCCTCAACAATGATTCCCCCACTTCCCCCGGCCTCACAATAACATGTTTCCTCTGTCGTTTTATCTACTTCCTTTCCTCTCTTTGTGTCTTCCATTTATCACATCCCCCCCCCCCCCCCATCCCTCTTTCCTCCCTCTTTGCTTGTCATACTCTCTCTCTCTCTCTCTCTCTCTCTCTCTCTCTCTCTCTCTCTCTCTCTCTCTCTCTCTCTCTCTCTCTCTCTCTCTCTCCGTCTCATAAAGCCTTGTCATGGAGCATCAGGAATGAAACTAAATCTCATCTCCGTTGTCTTATTCTTCAGTTCGTCTCTGTTTTAAGTCCTCCGTCTCTCTCATCCGTTTAGATCTCTGTTGGTAATTTGTGACTGACGGTGTTTCCTGTTTGGTTGTTTGTTTTTGGCGAGGAAGTTCCAGAATACCAGACACTACTCATAATAAGCTTTACTAAACTTACTCACTACCAAGCATATACACTCTCCACTAAGCATACACACCCACCATCAACCATACACATCCACCATCAACCATACATATCCACCATCAACCATACACATCATCCACCAACCACACATATATCTACCAGTTACACATCCTCCTCCAGTCGCTTATTCCACCAACCACACACACACTCACACACTCACCTCACCAACAACACACCCTACCAACCACAAACCCCCTCAGGCAACAACCACACTGTCCTCACCACCTAAGAAGACCCCCAAGGCGGTCGGTCACCCACCAAACTACCTGCTGTAATTATCGCCAATTCTCAAGATAAGATCCTAATTGGTTGACTCTTCCAAGGGAACCTCAGACCACCTCCTACAGTCACTCTTTTGTACTAATACGATGTATCTACTCATGGGCGTGGGAGAAGGGGGATATGGGGCGTGGGGGAGGGGGTGTGGAGGAAGGGGGATGGGACGTTGAGGAAGGAGGATGGGGCGTGGGGCGTGAGGGATGGGAGGTTTAAGGAAGGGGAGGGAGTGTGGAGGAAGGGGATGGGGCGTGGAGGAAGGAGGATGGGGCGTGGAGGAAGCGGATGGGAAGCGTGGAGAAAGAGGGATGAGGGCGTGGGTGGACTGGGGGAGCGAAGATGTGGGCGTGGAGGGCATGGAAGAAGATAGATGGGGGCGTGGGGGCGTGGAAGAAGGCGGTTTAGGGCATGGGGGGCGTGGGGAAAGGAGATTTAAGGTGTAGAGTGAGTGGGAGAAGGGGATGGGGGCGTGGGGGAAGAAAAGAGATGAGTCATAGGGGACTAGGAGCTGGGGAAGGAGGAAATAGGGGCGTGGGGATTGGAAGGTGGGGACTGTAGCGTGAGGGAGGTGGAAGGTGGAGAGGGTGGGGAATGGGGTAATGGGATTGAGGTGTGGAAGCTGGGGGAGTGGAATTTAGAGTCATGGAATGTAATGGGAATAGGATAGGTATGGAGGTGCCTAAAGAGAAATAGGATAGTTAAAGGGAGAGACAAAAGGTTAGTATGATAGATGAAGGAGGCGAGAAGGGTAATGGTGTGGGATAGGGAATGGTGTGTGGGGTCATGGGATAGGTGAGAGAGATGTTGGGATAGGTGGATCAGGTAAGATAAATCCTCATCACAAGTATGTTAAGTTTGTTTGAATTTATTATAGAATAAATATACCTCCTTATATAAACTGAATTATATATAGTCATACTTCATATACTTATTATAGATTATATTTCGTGTCAAGGTGTAGTATAATATTGATTCAAGTTTCACACACACACACACACACACACACACACACACACACACACACACACACACACACACACACACATGGGAACACTGACTGACTGTTCTACTCCCCACATCACCTGACACGATGACTGGACAACCACACTTCACACACCTCTTAGTAAAGTCTCCCACGACACAGAGAGAGATATTGAGATAGTTATAAGCCCATTACAAAGTGGCGTGTAATGGTACTACTCACACCTGCCGTCAGCCGTGAAGTATGATAAGAAAAAGTGTTAGCAGCCTTGAGTGGCGATTTTATCATACTGAAATTAAGAGTATTATTGAATCTTAACTTCAGTGATGTTCAACTATGAGTATTATTAAAACATTTATAAATCCATCCTAACTGACCGTATCACCGGTATAATAAATTTCAGAATACTTATAGAAATTTATTGTATATAACACCGGATAATGATACTTTTCTCTATATTGTTATTATTTACTTTTTACCTGTCACCCCCCGCCCTACCCCCCCCCCCTACACCCCCCTAAAGAAAATAGAGTGGTGAGGGGGTGGGTGTTATTTGGAGTATTTCTGAATATTATAATAGGTGTTCCCCATCTCCAGTTTTGGTGAAGAAAATTAAGTGTCAAACCAAGTGACTTTTTTTTTTTTAATCTCAGCTCTAGGGATCGTTATTTATGAGTCAATTTGGATCACCTGAAGATAAGACACCATAACTTATTTAACCTGATGATTAAACACCTTAATGCTACGTTGGGGGGGGGGTTAGTTAGGGTAGATTAGATTAGATTAGGTTAGGTTAGGTTAAGTTAGTTTACATTTTGTAACTCTTAAGTTATGTTACTTTATGTTAAGTTAAGTTAGGTTAGGTTAAATTACGTTATGTTAAGCTACGTTATTTTAGGTTACGTTAGATTACGCCAAGATAAGTTAGGTTAAATTGGGTTAGGTTAGGTTAGAGGTTAGACTACATTAAGTTAGGTTAGCATTCGGGTGGGGGGTTGGGGCAGGGGTTGGTGTTTGGTGGTTAGGTTGGGGTTTCAAAATAAAATGAACCCTCACACACACACACACACACACACACACACACACACACACACACACACACACCTCCCCTGCACATTGACCTCGTTAGTGTGAGTTATAAAGATAGATATATAATAACTATAATGATGACCAATTTACTGGACACATCCCCGGTATACGAGTGTTGTATCGTCACCCAACTTAATCATATTTATGGGATGATTTAATGAAGGTCGTGAAAAAAGTTGTGTAAATAAAAACATGTGTGGATTTCTTTTTTCAGTTTGAGGGAAAATTATCGTGTTTTCCTTGTTGATGAGAAAGAGTTTGAGGGAAAATTATCGTGTTTTCCTTGTTGATGAGAGAGAGAGAGAGAGTGAGACGAGGAGAGAATAATAAAGACAAAAGAGAGAATGATAGACAGAGACGAGAGAGAGAGAGAATGAAAGACAGTAACGAAGAGAAAATGATAAATAGAGACTATAGAAAGAAGGATAGACAGACGAGAGAAACAAAGAGAGAGAGAGAACGCGAGAGAAACAAGTGTGGGGTAGAGAGAGATAGAAAGACAGACAAGGACAGACAAAAACAGAGGGATAGAAACAAAGAGAGAGAGAGAGAGAGAGAGAGAGAGAGAGAGAGAGAGATTTAGAAAAAGGAGGTTGAGAGCACTGTTGGGTTTTTCGCTCTGTTCGTTTACTCTTTGTATACAAAACACTGTGTCGGTCGGTGTTGTGTGTACCAATTGCTGCTATGACAATTCCTCACATTCTTTTTTTTTTTTTTGAGGCAGAGAGTAACTTACCTTTTTTTTATATTCTTTGTACTCTCAGCTAAGTCACTGCACTTTATCACTGTTACTTGTAGTTGCTTATCATTGTGTTGAATGTTTGTTTATCGGCGTGCGGTTGCTTCTCGCTGTCGTACTCTCAATAGAAGTCATTGTACTTTATCACAGGGACTCGGTATCGAATTTTTTATTCATTTTTCCCCCCCTTAGTTCTCTCAACCAAAGTCATTGTATTTTATCATAGGCACTTTTACATCAACGGTATTCTACTTCTAGTTTGTTACAGTTGCGCATTTTTTCTCGTTTTTGTTCCCTTCAAACACAGTGTTGTAAACAGTTGCCAGCAAAAGTCCTCCCACAGCCCTGTGTAGCAGGGCTGTGGGAGGACTTTTGCTGGCAACTGTACATTGTCAGAAATATACTTATACTCATCCCTAGTATCATCGTCTATGTTCACTGGTGGGCATTAATCTCCCTCTTGTGTTTTCATCTATGTACAGCTTCCTATACATATCCGTCTCTTACTTCATTATACATTTTCCTTATTGTACTTTTTAATAATTTCCCTCACATACAAGTTCGTGGAATTTTGTGATCTAATTCCTCTTTAATGGTCTTTCTTCTTCCTCTAGAGTTCAATTGTAATGCTTCAATCTTATAATTATTGTACGGATTTCCTACCTCCGAGGTTTCACTCTCTGTTGATGTTGCTGCTTATAATACATTAGTACCTGATGCACCTATCGTAACAACTTAATTAACGTGATACATCGTCAGTTATAATCCTACCTTTGATGAGGACAGTTCCATCTACCGTAGTCCAGTTTTATATATTGGTATTTAGACAACCTGGAGATGCCCTACGTGTAAGGATGATTGTCTGGAATTATGAGTACTACAATCACGCTTTGCAGTATTATAGTGTCGTCACTACTACCATTACCACTACCACTTACCGAGTATCACTATTACCATGACCACCACTACCGTCACTACTACCACCACTACCATTACTACTATTACCACTACTGCCTCCACCACTAACATCATCACCACCACCTCATCACCAACCTCACCACCACAACCCTCACCACTATTCTCACCTCCACCTCCACATAGACACCGACTCCCCCCCCCCTTCCCCCAACATTCACAGACCTACTACAGGAAATTCTCTGTGTGAGATAATAGTCGGCTCTAGGCCCCGACCCCCACCGAGTGAGGACCCACAGTCGACGCAGCCGAGGTAATGGCCGACCAGGGACACTAAAATTTGTTGTTAAGTCTCCTGCTGGTGCTCATATGGGGGAGGGGGGCAGGAGGTGGTAGTAAGGGGGGAGAAGAGTGGGAAGAGATATTAGGGAGGGGGAAATGGTAGTAGAAGAGAGGGAAAAGAGAAGGGGAAGGGAGGAAGTGTTAGTATAAAGGGAGGATGTGTGGGAGTAGTAAAGAGGAGATAGGAATAGAAGGAGAAGGGGGAAGAGAAAATGTGGAAGGGGGATTTTTTTTTTAGTTTTAACAAATTTATTGACAAAGCTTGGAGTACAGTTTGCCTATTCTGAGTAATTCAGTCAGGTCTTGACTCTGAGGGTGGTATCACTCCTCACTGCCACGCAGGACAGAGGTTCATACACAAAGAAATACATCATATTCATTAACAGTATATAAGAGGGAGAGGGAGAAACAGAGGGAAGATAAGAAGAGAATACGGGAGAGGGGAGTGGCAACAAGGAGTGGAGACAGGGAGAACAAAGTGGAGGAGAAGAGGAGGAAAAGAAGAGAGGAGAGAAAGGACAGGGGGAATTGATAGCAGTTGAGAGGGGAAGGGAGGACGAAGGAAGAAGAGGTAGAAAGAAGGATGAATAAGGAAGAAAAAAACATGATGAAGTAGGAGGAAGAGAGGAATAAGGGAGAAGGGTTCTTGTTCCTGCTGATTATTCTTATCACTTAAGAGACGCGACTAAAAGAGCTTCTCACTAGTATGTTTTAACGTCAGGAAATACATCGTGTTTTTAAGTGTGAGTGTGTGTGTGTGTGTGTGAGTGAGTGTGTGTGTGTGTGTGTTTGTGTGTGTGTGTGTGTGTCCCTTCAGTAAGCCACCGTCCTCCCTCCCTTCCCATCACCCCCCCCCTTCTTTTCTATCCTTTCGAATTGGCCAGAACGTATAGTAACAATTTGATGGTCCAACACACGGTCAGTGGGGAACACACCCTCCACCCCTCACCCTTCACCCCTCACCCTCCACCCCTCACCCTCCACCCCTCACCCTCCACCCCTCACCTCACCCCTCACCCTCCACCCCCTCACCCTCCCCCCCTCCACCCCTCCACCCCACCCCTCCACCCCACACCCTCCACACCACACCTCCATCCTCACTCTCCACCCCTCACCCTCCATCCCTCACCCTCCACCCCTCACCCTCCACCCCACACCTCCACCCCACCCTCCACCCCTCACCTCCATCCCTCACCTCCCACCCACCCCTCCACCCCTCACCCTCCACCCCTCACCCTCCATTCCTCAGTCCTCACCCTCGATACATAGGCTCTTTCTAATCCCTAATCTCCTTTTCTGGTCCTATCTGCCCCTTTTAACACACCCTCTCGCCTTCTGGTTCTAAATGCCCATTATACCCCTCCCCTCTAACTCCCTCTTCCCCCATCTCTTCATCCCAGTAGGTCAATCTGCCTCTCCTGATGCCTTCTTTGGTTCCATCTTGCCTTTTTTTTTTACTTTTCTCAAGAGATTGTGAAACCGTCCATTTCATCTTACTTCATCTACTAGCTCCTTTTCTGCCCCTCCTACCCCCTCTTCATGTGTTTCACATGCCTTTTTAGATTACTTATATTTCCTCTTTCTAATTCCCCTTCTCTTCCTTTCAAACTCTTCTAACGCCACTACTGCCCACATCTACCTCCTCAATTTCCTCTTGTACCCCCTTCTAGTACCCCTTCTCCTCCATTTGCTGGCTCTATCTCCTCTCTCTCCCTTTTCCCAGGTGGCCACTGTCTCAGGTGTAATTTTATCATCAAGAAGTCGTTCGTGTCATTATGCTCGGCTTCCGGGAGAGAGACAGCGACCTGCTCCCAGGGGCTTGTGTAGGGACTGAGGCTCTGTTTTGTGCTCTCTCTCTCTCTCTCTCTCTCTCTCTCTCTCTCTCTCTCTCTCCCTCTCTCTCTCTCTCTCTCTCTCTCTCTCTCTCTCTCTCTCTCTGCATGCCTAATGAAGAAGATGAAGTAATTATTTTCATATATTCTATGTGTGTGTGTGTGTGTGTGTCTAAAGCAGACATTTAATTTGAATTTACATCCCCTCCAAAAATCAAGTTTCATGCCATCTCTAACCTAACCTAACCTGTAATAAATAAAAAGTCATTGATTCTGTCTATGTAACGCTTTGAACATATACGACTTGGAGATTACATTACCACACTTCCCCTAGCAATTAAGTGAGACCTATTTCCACCACCCATTTCCACCACCCATTTCCTCCACCCATTTCCTGCCCATTTCGTAATTATTATAATGTATACAGTACACACACACACACTTGTATATATCGTCTCTCTCCCCCTTCTCCACACACACACACGCACACATATTTAAACGCACACAGCCTCCTCAAAACACGCACACACATAGTATCCTCGCGGTCTGTGTTATTACCACCGCCTCTTGTTAACCACACCGTCCCGTATTGTCAACTGATCGTATATTATTTCCTATACGGCTGCTGAGTACAGTTTATATTGGGGAAGATAGACTCAATAGAAACACTGAGTCCATTTATTCGGGAAAAATGGTACTCAAAGGAAGGATAAGTATATCTCTTCAATGGGTAAACTGTACTCGAAACGAAGGAAAGTACATCCATATATCACTAAAGATAAACTGTACTCTAAATGAACATGAGTAGATAAAGTTTACTCGAGATTAAAAGGAGTACAAAGAGAAATACATTCTTAAAAATTTAAACATGTACTCAAGATGGTTTGATAAACAGCACTCTAGATAATACACGAGTACATTCATATACCCACCTTATAACACGGACTCAGTGGAGGGAGTAACGGGAGGTTAAAAAGAGGTAGGTGTGTGTGTGTGTGTGTGTGTGTGTGTGTGTGTGTGTGTGTGTGTGTGTGTGTGTGTGTGTGTGTGTGTGTGTGTGTGTGTGTGTGTGTGTGTGTGTGTGTGTGTGTGTGTGTGTGTGTGTGTGTGTGTGTGTGTGTGTGTGTGTGTGTGTGTGTGTGTGGTATCATGCATTTTAGATTCATCTTTCACAGATTCTTTGTTTACGTTTTTAAATGTCTCTCTCTCTCTCTCTCTCTCTCTCTCTCTCTCTCTCTCCATTATTTATATATTTATCTATGTATTTTTCTTTATATTCTTCATTATCACATTCTTCTCTCATTCCCCACCACCACCACCACCAACGCTATTGTCACCCTCGCTACCACCGCCTCACCCCACCACCACTACCCTCACCGCCTCACCCCTCCACCACTACCCCCACCACTGTCACCCTCACATTACACACATCACTAAAACTTGAAAAATTTTTGCTCTCTGCTACTAAGTGATCTTACCAAATGTCCAAACTTTTATATAAAATTCGAGAGAAAGTTTTTAGAGTTTGAGTTAGGGTATTGAGGTGTTCCTTAATGTAGTTTGTGTGGTGTTGAGACGTGAGGGAATAAACTAAACTTTTAGTGTTACTTTTATACTAACACTGGACACCTATAAAAATATATACTGTATATGAAATGCGGTTAAACTGAATTATACTGTGCATGAATAACTTGTTTTTTTTTCATATTTCCTATTAATTTTACGTGGTATTGATTTCTACTCATATCGGCTAGAGTAAATATAGGTAACAAATAACTGGTGATTGGCTGCTTTGATATGCATTTACTAACTCCCTCCCGTGGGAAAACATATTCAGTTAGATCAAGAAAGGCGAGTATTTTAGGCTAAATAAATGCAGTCAATAAAGAACCTCATTAAACTTGGTTACACAGAGTAAAATGATTCACGACTCTCACAAGCAATATCAGTTCCACTCTTAAATCAGCGTCACATACAAACACTAGATTCGTACTCCAGCACAAGCACAATGTTGCAATGATTGCAATGTTGCTACCAATCAGGCTATACTCGTATACACGCACGAGTTGGGAATGCTACCAAATAGGAACGTTCAACACACACACATATACGAAGCGCTTCGAGCTCATGACCAGGCCAGCGCTGAATATCACTTTCCATGCAAATTGGACTACATTACCTTCCCTGAGGACGAATAGAATTATGTTAATTAAGGAAGAATATTTGCACCTGACATAAAAAATGCAATTATGGATAAAAATAATGCAAAGTATCTCACGATCTGTGAATGCGAGGATGAATTGACCTCTTGAATCAGCTGAAGCAGAAAGTGAACCACTTTGATTTTTCTACTCACTGACTTTGTGTTGTTTGTGGTTGCTGGTGTGTGATTTTACGCTGGTGAAAAGCTTCTTTGTTTCTAATTGTGACTGAGTTGGAGTCTATTGATAGTGGACCAAACCATGTGTGCAAATTACACCTGAATATTACAAGTATCTCAGACCAGCGGAACCTACCGGTAATTATTTTATTTTTTAGTTATTCTTTTTTTTGGTTTTCAGTTAATAGTGTACAGTTTTGGACAAAATTCCCTCGACATTTCTCAACATCTGGCTAAACTATATGTGCAAATTACAACAGACTTCTTTCAAAAGACGCTGATTTCATGCAACACAAACTGCTGTTTTAATTCGCTGTGGAATTAAGCAGAATCATCGGTTCTCTGCTACCTGTAATAAGTGTGTGTGTGTGTGTGTGTGTGTGTGTGTGTGTGTGTGTGTGTGTGTGTGTGTGTGCGCGCATGTGGAGTGTGTGTGTGCACATGTGGAGTGAGTGTGTGTGTGTGCGCGCATTTGGAGTGTGTGTGTACATGTGTGAGTGTGTGTGTGTGTGTGTGTGTGTGTGAGTGAGTGGAGTGTGTGTGTGTGTGCATGTGGAGTGTGTGTGTGTGTGCATGTGAACCGATGATTCTGCTTATTCCCACAGCGAATTAAAACAGCAGTTTGTGTTGCATGAAATCAGCGTCTTTAGAAAGAAGTCTATTTAGCATCGGTTACATACAACTGGATTAATTACCCGAAATGGATTAAACGTTTGAAAATAACATTAGTATAAATTAATGATAAACAGACAACCTCATAAACAGCCTGCACACAGCTGTGCCCGATGCATAATGTTCTTAAACATACTTACCGATTTTTTCTTATGTTTAATTGTCTAAACATGAATTCATATAGGTTGGCCCATTGCTCTATACATTTTGAAATCAAATTAAAAGTATATACCAGCAGAAAGGTATAATATAATACGAAACAACAAAGCCCAACCACTAATTAACGAGGAACTAAGTAACCAATCACCGATCACCTTTACATTCATTCATAATATTTACTACGTACTATCGTAAACAAACGGCCTTGAGTTGCCAACTGTCTCCAGGAGTGTTCAAAGAATCTTGAACGAGACTGTACATACAGTAAGTGAGAGAGAGAGAGAGAGAGATTGATTATGCGTGTGTTTGAGCATGTGTGAGAATGTGAATATTAGAGAGCGTGTATGAGTGAGCGTGTATGAGTGAGCGTGTGTGAGTGAGCGTGTGTGAGAGCTTTACGAGGAAGTGTGAATTATACGACCCCGCTTCTCAATAAGTCCAAAGTACAAGATATTTTCGCCTGTAACCTTCAGACAAAGATAAAACCGGTCCCGGTGACTCATCTCAGGTAATATCCAAGAATAGTCATTTTCCTGAGCCAAGATAGACCACTGAATTACCCAATAGTGTCTAAAATCACCCAAGAACAGACGGCGAGAATAGTTTTTATCAGAGGTCATAAACGATAACACTTAAACGATTTAATATCTGGGTTTTTATTTAAGACTAAAATACCTATACTTTTTTCTGGGTTTAGTGAGGTTTATTAGATACGGTAGTTTTAATATTTGGAGGTTTGAGGTTTTCTGAGCATTTATGATTCTCTTATTGTAGTCAAAAGAGGTTTAGATTCTCTGTTGTGACGGATGATGTTTTATAGAAACCTGAAGGGTTGTGTTGATGGGTGGTTGAAGGGGTTGAGACAGTAGTGTTGTTGGTGGCTGGAGGTTCAATATCAACACTTTCACCATTATAATATTATCATCATTACCTCCAACACTATTACTACTACTACAACTACCCGTACCGCCATCAACACTATCATCAACACCATTATCACTATCAACATTATTACCATCGCCACTACCACCACTATTACCAACAACATCACTAGCACTAACCACCAGCGCCACCACTACTACCACCACAACTACCATCACCACCATTCACATCACCATCCATCGTCTCCCTCATCACCACCACTACACCATCACCACCACCACCACACCATCACTACCACCACCACACCATCACTACCAGCTGATGAATGAACCAACACACCATTAACAAGAGTGAGTCATCTAATTACAGGCAATCGTTCAGTAATTATCAAGATGTGAGGCCTAATTTCACCAACATACGAGGCGCCACTATTCATCGCGTATACTGAGACTCACTTATGCACCTTTAAGCCACAGATAATTACGACACAATGAAATTTTCCACCTCGCTCATAAACGTCATGAGAGTAATGATGCTGGTGGCCGTTGTGTCAAGTGATTTGCAATAAGCTTTAGATGTTTTCATTCAATATGCAGTATCTAGGATGTAGTGGGCGGTTTTTTTATCGAAGTTGTTAACGTTACGATGGCGGAACTTTATCGTCCTTGTGGTTAAGTTAGGTTAGCTTAGGTATCGTTAATGTTACGATATTGTAACTATATCGTCTTGTGTAAATGATAAAGTAATGTATATGACAATTTTTAAAGAATGTTTATCTGTGTACTGTGTTTATATATCTTATCTACAGTACAGTATATAATACATTTTTTTCCTCTCGGCAACAGAAAAATAAAACTAATCAACGAGGAAAATTCTTAATATAAATATAATACACATAACTCCTGTCAGTCTCAACACACATTCCCGCTCACTTTTTCAAAAAAAAAATCATTATTGCAAAAAAATACAGAACAAAAATATTTCGCAGACTTTACGTCAAATTATAGAAAGGTTCTCGTATTTCCTCCATTCACTCTCCAGGTCTAAGCGACTGGAGGGGAATATAACAATCCATTTTTCTGCCGATACTTTTTACCCCAGAAATTCTATTAAAGGTGTCGTTATGTGGAGGGAAGGTCGACCGTCCCACCACCACCACCAGCCTCCCCTTGGTGGGCCTCGCCCCCTGCAGGGCCTGTGAACCCCTGAGACCTGGCCCACGCCACCCCACGACTCACGGTTAGGGGACTACTGGACCATGGGGCTACCACACCATACCACTATGTGTGTGTGTGTGTGTGTGTAGATGATTATATTAGGTCTATGGACCAACGAGTCAATAAATTTCTACTCCAGTCAACTTAAATGCTTAGTATATATCAGGTGCCTACAGGAGAGCTCAGGTTCTCAACTGGCTTAGCTATGTTAATATTGTTATTATTATCCACTCTGTATCTGTGTTTTTCTGGCTAAATAAACTGTTTCAATTCAATTCAATAAATATGTTTATACAATAATTCAGGTGTGTGAAACGTATGCCACAACCTAACCTAACCTGGCCTAACCTAACCCAAACAGAACCTGACTCAATCCAAACTAACCAAGCCCGATGTTTCAACAGGATAGTTTGGACCCGGTGTTGAGTCCTGCAGGGGTAGGGAGAAGGGGTTAATTTTGTCTGGAAAAATATACACCCCCCATGCCTCGCTAAATAACCTCAACCAACCAGCGTCGAGTTTCACGGACTGTCAGGGTACACGGGTTGGTATGAACGAGGCAATTAGCCCAGCGGGATAAATGCTTCAATTATTGGACACATTGGAAGCATCGGCAGAGCGAGCGGAATAGCGCGCGGGTGAGCGGTATTAATTTTTTTCTCTCTCCTTTTTGGCGGTGGAAAATATATAGTTTTTTATTACTAGACCTTCATGTTGGAGCTTACTGAGCCTTCATGTTGGAGCTTACTGAGCCTTCATGTTGGAGCTTACTGAGCCTTCATGTTGGAGCTTACTGAGCCTTCATGTTGGAGCTTACTGAGCCTTCATGTTGGAGCTTACTGAACCGTTATGTTGGAGCTTACTGAACCTTCATGTTGGAGCTTACTGAACCTTTATGTTGGAGCTTAATGAACCCTCATTTTGGAGCTTACTGAGCCTTCATGTAGGAGCTTACTAGACCTTCATGTTGGAGCTTACTGAGCATTCATGTTGGAGCTTACTGAACCTTCATGTTGGAGCTTGCTGAGCCTTTATGTTGGAGCTTACTGAGCTTTCATGTTGGAGCTTGCTGAGCCTTCATGTTGGAGCTTGAGCCTTGTTGGAGCTGAGCCTTCATGTTGGAGCTTACTGAGCCTTCATGTTGGAGCTTGCTGAGCCTTCATGTTGGAACTTGCTGAGCCTTCATGTTGGAGCTTACTGGCCTTCATGTTGGAGCTTACTGAGCCTTCATGTTGGAGCTTACTGGTCCTATATGTTGAAGCTTACTGAGCCTTTATGTTGGAGCTTGCTGAGCCTTTATGTTGCAAGTTACTGAGCCTTAATGTTGGAGCTTGCTGAGCCTTCATGTTGGAGTTTGCTGGACCTTTATGTTGAATCTTACTGAGTCTTCGTGTTGGAGTTCTCTAAAAAAATTTAGCTTCGCTTCTCGTTGCGTTTTGTGTGTGTGTGATACGCGTTACCCTTGGGTGAGAGTGGTCATGGGATTTAGTTAAGCTTTTAATGTAGAACCGTTGAGACTGTTTATATATATATATATATATATATATATATATATATATATATATATATATATATACTCCTCCCTGTATACTGTATATACTGTAGAATGGGTAAGAATTAAAAGCAAGGAAAAACACTCACTGACCCTCCCTTTGTTCGCTGACATTCAGTTCTTCATTCTTAATGCTGTAGTGTGTGTGTGTGTGTGTGTGTTTATCTCTCTCTCCTGTTGGCTAGAATGTGACTCACGCACCTGTAAAAATAATCAAGTTAAACCTGAAGCTGCAGTAGGTGACCAGCCCGATCTAGTTTACTTGAGTTCCTGAGCGATACTGAGGAGTCGCTGGCTAACACGGGGCCAGACTTCGCATATGTCACATTCTTCTACAGCAGACGGAGGCGAGGAGGGAGGTCGGAACACTCTTAAGAAGATGGAACGGAGATGTAAGGAATCTGAGTATGCTCAGGAGGATGTAGGGGGAGGGGGGTTGCGCAGGAGGATAATGAGGATGTAGGAGAAGGAGGAAGAGGATATTTTTCCACGTTAGGAGTCGAGAGATTCTGGAAGTACTGTATAGTGTTGTATATCGTCAATGTCAAACACATATTAAAACGCAGATTCTTACAATATCTCAAGGACGAATATGAACTGGTCATTGGCTACATTAAACTGCACTTGTAAAAATTAAAATACAATGCTAATGAAAACAAAAACAGTACTAGTTAGATTCTTTCATATGGAAATTAGACTAACGAAACGCAGTCAGCAATACTGTGAACTGGATCATGTTATTTTAACCAAACTATTCTCCTGTATTATAATAATAATAATAATAATAATAATAATAATAATAATAATAATAATAATAATAATAAATATGAATGAAATGAATAACGTGAAATTGAAGTTAAAACAAGGTGCTCGTTTCTCCTCCTTAGGTCAGTGAAGAGAGCAAAACGTGAATCAAGACAATTTGGTGATCATTTGGAGGTATGCGGTATAAGGTAACTCACCCCCTGAGTTTTATAGCCTTATACAGTACATGTGACCTATATTTTAAGTAAACCCTTTTAAGTGTATTGGTTTACTTAAAAATGTGTGGCTTTACATAAAGAGCTTGGGTTTACTTAAAGAGCGTGGGTTTACTTAAAGAGCGTGGGTTTGCTTAAAGAGCTTGAGTTTGCTTAAAGAGCTTGGGTGTACTTAAAGAGCTTGGGTTTACTTAAAGAGCTTGGGTTTGCTTAAAAGGACATGGGTTTCTGTAAAGGGTGTGGGTTCCCTTAAAATGGTATGGATTCACTTAAAAGGGTATGAGTTTACTTAAAAGTGCGTGGGTTTACTTAAATGGTATGGATTTACTTCAAGTAAACTTACACCTTTTTTGAGTAAATTCATACATTTCTTCTGTTCCATACTGCAAAAATTCCACCAGTCTCTCTCTCACACACACACACACACACACACACACACACACACACACACTTAAGATCCAAGTTCTAGAATTCTGAGAGCTTCGTATGCTAAATTTCCGCCCTAATCGAGAATGTATGAAGGCATTAAGCCGGCCCACTTTAACACAGGCACGAAGTTGGTCTCCAAAATTGTGCCGAAATTGCACTGAGACTCAACCTTGATCTAGACGCCTTCCCTTTATCTTTTCGTAAGGGGAAAAGTAAGTTATACTTCTCTGAGAATCTAGACTTCTGGAGCCGAGTTCCCCCCCAAAAAAGTTCTTACGTTAAATTTGGTCTTCTATCCCAATTAAAGAGAAACAAGTAATGTATAAATTTCTAAGACTCGGATTCTTTTAAAGGTTCTTAAGTTAAATTGTTATCGTAAATCAAATAGAAATGCATCTAACGGCGACATGAAAACAACGTCTAATATGGCATGAAAATTACACTAAGACTCTAACTTAGACACATTATCTTAGTCGTAGTTATAGGGAAAACAATTATTGTACAGATGTTTCAGTCTCTGGGTCCAAATTCGTACAAATTCATATAATGATTATCCTGGTAAGTGAAGATGTAGGAATGCGCTCAGGTGGTTGACTTAGCTAAACCATAAAAATAATGACTGAAAATTGGCTTCAGAATTACACTGAGATTCTACACAACTTAGATATTTTCTGCTGCAATTAGATACGTTCACGAAGTACCAGTGTAGGAACAAAATTAACGCACAGAATTTTTCTAAGGATTTATCGAACGAACCTTTGAGAATGTGGAGCCCGGGGCAATAATCTTGTGCTGGCGCCACAACGTAAGTGCTCTGTGGTAATTCTCCTGCCGCTGTTAACCAAGAGAACAAAAACATACCTTGAGATTATCTAGTTTCCGATGAGGAGGAAAATATGTTTTGCTTTGAGACGGTGTAAATTCTCATGGTCCTTCTCACACAGTCCACTTACATCCCTGTAAATATTTTAATGCAGAATTGTTCATGTTGTGAAATTAACTTTTTCTTGGCTTAGCACTGCTGGCCTGTAAATAAACACCTGCAGAGGACCCAAATTAGCCACTAAACGGGTACTCCTTACAACTGCTCTAAGAATTTGTTCAGTCGTAAATGTAAAATGAACATTGTTTTGATTTAGCGACAAAAACACCGTATTAACACCGACACTGCTGCTGTCATGAACAAATTAGTTCTGGGGGTTCGCTGTTCCTCTATGTTATAAAAATTACAAGTGGAGGGTTAGAAACTATACTCAAGCTTAACGCAGCCAAAAAACGTAATTTGTCCTCATTTAGAATAATATATATACAAAATTTAATTACTTGTGTTCATTCTACGATGCAAACTTGAAGTATATGTAGGTTTAATAGAAAATACTAATACAAGTACATATTTTCGTATAAAGTACAGGTCCAGTTATTCTCACGTGGTGTTAATATCACGTTGATTTAAGACTTAAATTGAAACTATTTATTCAACCAGAAAATTACAGGTGTTGATAGTAAAGTAATTATGAAATTGACATGGATGAGAAGCCGCCTGAGTGTTCTGGAAAAGGAAGCTGATAAACACTGTTAGAATTTAACTGTTTAAATATTACGCTACGGTGACTTCAACAACGTAGTCTCTGGTGTACCACAAGGTATTGTATTAAGACCACTGCCGTTTATGACATGTGGTCCAACAGTACCTAGGAGTTGTTTTCTTATGCAGATAATGGTGTAGATATGGCTTCCATCTCTTCCTCTCCTACACACACACACACTGCCTCCTTCCTCACACAATGCCTCCTTTCTCCTCCTTCATTTTCATCTTCACATCTTCCCTACAGACTGCCTTCTTCACTCCTTCCTCACACACTTCTTCCTCCTTCCTTCCCGTCCTCCTTCCTTTCCTTCATACAGCCTCTTCCCCATCCTTCTTCAAACACACTGCTTTCTTCCTGCGCCGTCCTTCCCTCACACTGTCTCCTCCCTCCTTCCCTCACACTGTCTCCTCCCTCCTTCCCTACACACTGTCTCCTCCCTCCTTCCCTACACACTCTCTCCTCCCTCCTTCCCTACCTCTCCTCCCCTCCTTCCCTCACACTGTCTCTACCTCCTTCCCCTACACTGTCTCCTCCTCCTTCCCTCACACTGTCTCCTCCCTCCTTCCCTCACACTGTCTCCTCCTCCTTCCCCACACTGTCTCCTCCCTCCTTCCCTACACACTCTCCTCCCTCCTTCCCTCACACTGTCTCCTCCCTCCTTCCCTCACACTGTCTCCTCCCTCCTTCCCTACACACTCTCTCCTCCCTCCTTCCCTCACACTGTCTCCTACCATACACAACGTCTCCTCTAACTTCCCCTACCGACCTACTACCACATATACCTTCCTCCTTCTTCCTCTTCCCTCATCCTTCCTCCTCCTCTCTTTCCTCCAACTCTACTCTCCCTTATTTCCCTTCCCTTTCCTGCTTTCCTTGTCCTCTTCTTCTTTCTCCCACCTCCTCCACTTCTTTCTCTTCCTTCTCCTCCTCTTCTTTCCTTCTCCTTCTCTTTCCCTCTCCTCCTTCCTCATCTCTACACACAGCCTCCTCCCCCTGTAAGCAGTAATCCCCCCACAACTTCCATAAAGTAACGGAAGGATCGATGACACACACACACACACACACTCACACACACACACACACACACACACACACACACACACACACACACACACACACACACACACACACACACGTCCGTCCGTCACACGTCCGTCAATCCATCCATCCATCCATCCATCCATCCATCCATCTCTCTCCCTCTCTTGCTCTCTATCTCTCTCTCTCTTTCTATCCATTAGTTCCCCTTTCTCATAACATTACACACATCGACTTCTATATCAGAGAGTGTAATTAACTGGGTGTCACACTGAACAGTCCCAGCAGAAGAATGAGTTTTAGTTTAATGCTGAGTGCTGAATAAATCAACTGAATCATATAAACAGAAGCCAGAGTGAATAATTTAAGCGAAGTGAAGGGCAAAGTGCGTGCTGTGTCCAGTGGTCTGTGTAGAGGGAAGGAAGGGGAGAGGGAAGGAAGGGGAGAGGGAGGGAGGAACGGGAGAGGGAGGGAGGGAGGGAAAGGGGCGTTTTAGAATGAGGTGAGCAAATCAGCTGAACAACACGTGCTCATATGCAACACAAATAATGTGTTTTGGTCTTTAAGGGTGAGTATTGAGTGGTGTGTGTGTGTGTGTGTGTGTGTGTGTGTGTGTGTGTGTGTGTGTGTGTGTGTGTGTGTGTGTGTGTGTGTGTGTGTGTGTGTGTGTGTGTGTCAAGAACCTAGCAAGCACGTAAGCAGTAGTCACTCACACATAAACACCACCACCACCATCACCACCATCCCCAACACCACCACCATCACCACCCCCAGAGCAATGATCACTATCACCAACACTCACGTTACAACAACACAAATACGGTGAGTCAGATTTCGCTTTAAGATGGGGCTGCTCATACTCTCCAAGTGTGGCGCTTTACGAGTGGGTTTATACGGCCTATTAAACCCCCTCTGGCGCTGTCAGGGGTGATAAAACAAGGACGCCCTGCCAGTGTTAAACCTGAAAGTGAAATCCACGTAAGGGATGACTTGAAAACGTGTTCATTCTAGTGAGTTATTTAAGTGTGTTAAGTGTATATGTAGTGATACTTGTAACTTGTACAAGGGAACAAACAGCTGGGCACACAGACAGACAGACAGACAGGCAGACAGACAGACAGACAGACAGACAAACATACAGGCTGACTGACAGACAGATAATCGGTAATATCATCGCACTGTTTTAGTAGGTGATGGAATGACGAAAATTGTTCCTGAATGATGTTTATGTACTGATGTCGTTCTGAATTTCTTCTACCCGTACTTGTATCCGTACCTGTACGTGTCTCTGTACCTGTACTTGTCTCTGTATCTGTACTTGTATCTGTACCTGTACTTTTATCTGTACCTGTACTTGTATCTGTACATGTATTTGATCCTGTTATAGTATATGCACCTGTACGGAGGACTTGTACCTGTACTTGTATCTGTACCTGTACTTGTATCTGTACCTGTAGTTTCTGAACTCATAAAGTGAAATAATGAATTTCTCACCAGGGTTCAACACTATTTTAATTACTGTTTGTTGAGCGACTATTGTTTACCTCGCAACTGAAGGCTGTGTTACTGCTGCCGTTCCTGTCTTACGTGGCGTGTCAACCATACTTGTGTATAATGACGCTGGGAAAATGTATTTTTTGTTTATGAATCGGAAATTATTTTATCCTCTAGATTCATAAGATTGTATTAGTAATTGGGAAGATCTCTCTCTCTCTCTCTCTCTCTCTCTCTCTCTCTCTCTCAGAACAAAGAACAAAACCAAACCTTACCCCACCATCATCCTCCCCACCACCCTACTCACCTTCCCCACTACCCCCACCCACATACCCCACCACCCCCCACCCCATACCCCACCACCCGACCCCACATTACCCCACCACTCCGAACCCCACCTTCCCCACCACCCTACCCTTTCCCCCACCCCACCCACCCACCTTCCCCTACCAATGTCAGGCATATCGCTGTCGTTTCACACACACACACACACACACACTAACATCACCCATCATTAATAACACACTACATGCCTCCACCTGTCATACTCACCTTGATGTTATCGTTTCATTGTTATTCACATCATTAAATATACACGAGATTGGATGAGATATCAATTTAGTGTCATTTCGTAACCTGCATATTAATTTTATATCGAGGCCTCAAGCGCCGTGTTTATATTCTGATGGAAATTTTGATAAACACACAGTTGACTATTGCTTCACTGTTCACTGCACCGATTTTTTTTTTTTTTATGGGGATTACCCCACCCGGGCACATGTCACTGACCCACATCACGGCCTGGGGGGCGAAAATTTAATAATAATAATAATAATAATAATTCCGATAAGTAAAATTTATAATAAAAAATAATAATGATAACAATAATAATAAAAATAACACTGCAATAATAATAATAATAATAATAATAATAATAATAATAATAATAATAATAATAATAATAATAATAATAATAATAAAGAAATACAAAAATGAAAAAAAGATCAAGAGTGAGAAACAATATATGTATGCTCTGTTGTCAATGGTAAGAGAAACAATTGAGACCCTGCAATTGTGTGTAAATGAGGCAGAAAGTCAGATCAGCAACCTGGAACTTGGTCACAATTTTCGTGATGCCATATGGCAGCAGGGTCTACCATTAGACAATACATTATGCTTCCATTATCTTCCCAGGCGGTAGTACCTCCCTGTTTGGTAGCTGCCTAGTACCTACTTACCTCTGCTGTTTTCTTTATGAAGATATGACTGTTCCAACTCCTTATTTAGCCCCTTTATTACGAACACTTAATCTCTTTAGTACGATGATTTAACCCCTTGATTACGATGATTTAACCCCTTGACTACGGTAACTGAACCCCTTTAGTACGATGACTTAATCCCTACAGTTCGATGTCATTGCACTCAGTAGATTATGAAATCGTAGTCAATGGGTTCAGTTATCGTACTCAAGGGGTTAATTCATCGTACTCAAGGGGTTAAGAAATGAAAGTTATATCACCTGAAACAAGTATATTTACTCGGGTTATGACGTAGTAAAGACTCCGACTCCCACTACATTTATTTATATCTTTGTAAGTTGTCCGTATCTGTGAGTCTTAGACAGTATAACGAATAACACATCCCAGCCTGGCGAACACAAGTTCCAGCCTGGCGAACACAAGTTCCAGGCCTGGCGAACACGAGCTCTCTGGCTGGTGAATACTAAAACTTAGCCGAGCAAACACCATGTTCCATTGTAGTGAACAGCCAAGTCCGTTCTAGTAAACACAATATTCGGTCTAGTGAACACCATACCTAACCTTAGTGAACACCAAGTCCAGTTTAGTGAACACCACATCCCGTCCTAGTGAACACCATATCCTGGCTTAGTGAACACCATATCCCGGCCTTGTGAACACCATATCCCGGCTTAGTGAACACCAGGTCCCGGTCTAGTGAATACCCGGATTAGTGAACGCCATGGGGACGTGTGGCCGCTGTAAACACACAACACCGACGCCACTCACACAATGGCAGGGTTTTGTGGTCTGCTTTTTAAGACCGTAGATGTATGGCGGCTGTACCTCCCTCTAGTGTGAAATAGATTCCCTGGGAACTTCGTGACGTGGGGGGAGGGAAGGTTCGGCTGTGCGTGTAAGTACGTGTGTATGTGTGTGTGATTATATATATTTTTATGCGTGTGCGTTTGTGCGTGTTTCTGTGTCTGTGTATTTTTCGTCTGTAACTGTGTGTGTGAATGTCTCTCTCTCTCTCTCTCTCTCTCTCTCTCTCTCTCTCTCTCTCTCTCTCTCTCTCTCTCTCTCTCTCTCTCATACAGACTACAACCACACCCAAACACTCACCAAAACGCCCCCCCAAGTCACCCCCCTCCTCCTCCTTCTCCACTAGTCTAGCAGCTTCTTGCAGCATCACCACAGCAGGAGCTTACAGCAGTCATTTCCGAGACGACCGCAGTAGCAGCAGCAGCAGCAGCAGACGTCTTGCAGATGTCCACACAACGGCCCCCCAACACCGCAACTAGCATCAAATTTTTATTTACGCCAGTCACAATGTTATACGTGTGTGTGTGTGTGTGTGTGTGTGTGTGTGTGTGTGTGTGTCCGTGGTGTGGTTGATGGCTGTTTGTTATTCTTTGAGGACGTCCAGGACACAGGGAGGACAGCGTGTGGCGTATGATCGATTTTAATGAGTGTGAACTGAACAACTGAACACTGCCAATACAAATCCTCCCCTGAGAGCAGAAGACAATGTTTGATCTTATTTCTTATTCGCTTTCTTCTCCCTGTTCTTGTTTTTCTTCTTGTTTTCTTGTTCTTGTTTTTGCAAATATATACAGTAGCAATTTAATCCCCTCCCCTGAAAAAATTACACTGTTTTTTTTAATCGTTACTTATTTTATTCTGCTCCTTGTTCTTTTTCATCTTGTTGTTGTTCTTCTTGTTCTTCGTGTAAACATAAAACACTTCAGCGTCACTCATTCAATTTTAGGTAAATTAATTTTGAACTCAGCATTATTGTATCTAAATGCAATAACCAACCACTTTTCTTTACTTATTATTTTGACCATTCAAGAGATGAAACTGGGTCAAAGGTCAAACAATCAACCAACTAATAACGTATATTTTTTTCCTGTCGTTCAGTATGGGGGAGACATATTGCTTTAGCTTGCAAAAATTCTTGGTATTATTGTTGGGAGTTTCTGAAGTGTGATACTACTGACTGCAGCTTAAAAGCGTTCCTGAAATTGTGTGCGTGCGTGCGTGCGTGCGTGCGTGCGTGCGTGCGTACAGAAAAACGGAAGAAAAAACAAATTGTCTTTTTATTCCTTCTCACACTGAGTTAATCCGTGGCGAGGCACAGATGTTCGCAAATAGACGGAAGCTGACGGAAGGCGACGGTGTCCGCTTCTCACCTGGCCGACACTCGCTCAGGTGAGACGCCCACCGCCACCACCTTCCCTGCACACCCTGTTAGTCCTCCCTCCCCTTGTGCTCACGTCTCCCGCTGAGTCGCGCTTGAGATCACACCGTTTGTCTGTGCGAGGAAGGATGCCGCGGTTTTGCAGCAGCTACCTGTATTTTTTGTGTACGTTTGAGTGTAACACGGAAATTAAAAACAGGTTTTTCGCTCGATTTTCTTAAAAGGGGTGTAGTACCGCTTGTTGGACGAACGTTATGTAACAGATTAATAAAACATGCTATTAATAATAAAAATAGTTATTATTATTATTATTATTATTATATTCTTATTGTTGTTAATGATATTAATAATATTAGTAGTAGTAAGTGTAGTTGTGGTAGCAGTAGTAGTAGTAGAAAGTGTCATTAATATTATTATCATGCGTAGAAAAGTCGAACCCAGGCACCTGAGTAACGGGGTCGTGTTCACCACCCCTGAACCACCGTCGCATCAGTGCCTTTAAAAAAAATATAAGTGCGTCATGCGTAGCCTTTGAGCGAGTGTTAAGTGCCACTTTACACCCGCCTAATACTCTAAACTCGCAACATAAATCAGACCAAATACCAGTAAGGATGATTTGAAAACATATAATTATGCTTTTAAAGAGCTGGAGCGGCATCACCTGTCACAAGCGGTGTATGTTACCCAGTGTTCTTACCTGCTGACGTGCACCAACACACACAAGCATACGGTCTTACTAGAAGCTGGTCAAAAAGTCCCTGTGTACCTGCAATAATAATTAATAATAAAATTGTTCCTTAATTGTTCCTTGTTATACCTGCATTGTAATATATCTTGTTACACTTACAGTATATATTAGAAATGGTCATAAGTCAGTCTGTAAGTTCATGTGTACCGTCTCCAATATTTGATCTTCAGTAGAACAAGGTATATAACAATGCAGGTATAACAAATAACAAGTATATTGTTAATTATTGTAGGTGTACAGGAACAATTTCATCACCTTCTAATAAATCCACTTCAATGTCCACTACTCCACAAAAGTCCACTACACCTTCAATCACTCCACTAAAATCCACTTCAATGTACACCACTCCACAAAACTCAACATCACCCTTCATCACTCCACTAAAGTCCACATCACTCTCCACCACTCCACAAAAATCCACATCACTCTCCACCACTCCACAAAAATCCACATCACTCTCCACCACTCCACAAAAGTCCACATCACTCTCCACCACTCCACAAAGCTCAACATCACTCTCCATCACTCCACAAAACTCAACATCACCCTTCATCACTCCACTAAAGTCCACATCACTCTCCACCACTCCACAAAATTCCACATCACTCTCCACCACTCCACAAAAATCACATCACTCTCCACCACTCCACAAAAGTCCACATCACTCTCCACCACTCCACAAAGCTCAACATCACTCTCCATCACTCCACAAAACTCAACATCACCCTTCATCACTCCACTAAAGTCCATCAATCACTCCATCACCCTTCATCACTCCACCAAAGTCCACATCACTCTCCACCACTCCACAAAAATCCACATCACTCTCCACCACTCCACAAAAATCACACATCCACTCTCACACCACTCCACAAAAGTCCACATCACTCTCCACCACTCCACAAAGCTCAACATCACTCTCCATCACTCCACAAAACTCAACATCACCCTTCATCACTCCACTAAAGTCCACATCACTCTCCACCACTCCACAAAATTCCACATCACTCTCCACCACTCCACAAAGCTCAACATCACTCTCCATCACTCCACAAAGCTCAACATCACTCTCCACCAGTCCACAAAAGTCCAAACACTCTCCACCACTCCACAAAGGTCCACTAGAGTCCCCCAACACGCTGGAAACACGTCTGGGCTGTGTGGTGGAGGCGGCCCTAACAAGTGTGATGGTGGGAGGGTCGTGCCAGGCAGGGAGGAGAGGGGATTAAGAGCCCTACACGACAAGGTAAATGAAAGTCCCAGAGCTAATGCCTCGTAATGGTAGGAAAAGGAGGAGGAGGAGGAGGTGTTTGTTCCTTACCTACCGCCTAAGGTCTTCACACACACACATATACATACATACCTTCCAACCTTTCATATTTAATTTCTAATCCCCCTTCCAATCCTTCATATTCACCTTTAACCTCTTCCAATCCTTTATTTTCATCATCTTACTCTTCCTAATCCTTCATATTCACTCGCCATCCCATTCCATTCATACATACCCTTCAAATCCTTCGTATTCACTCACCAATCCCACCCAATCCTTCACATTCACTCACCAATCCCACCCAATCCTTCACATTCACTCACCAATCCCACCCAATCCTTCACATTCACTCACTATCCCCTCCCAATCGCTCTAAGAAGCAAAAGATGGACAAATTGGACGATAGGCCAAACACAGGGATGACAATCTTAGTGACAGCGAGTGAAGACATTAAGTGACCTGCAGTTTCTTCATATGGCGACTCCTCTCTGACCAGTGTCTTGTCCCCACCCCTCACCCCACCAGGAGAAGGGAAAGGAAGAGGAGGAGACGGGAAGGAATTAAAAAGAATAAAGAAGAGATTGAGGGAAATAGAGGAAAATCAGAGATAAAAGAGAAAAAAACAGGAGGAGAAGTAAGATGGGATACAAAGTGTAAGAAGGAACAAGAACAAGAATATGAACAGGAACAAGAGGAACAGGAACAATAATAACAAAAACAAGCACAAGAACAACAAAAACCAACAATAACATGAACAAAAACAACAACAACAAGATCAGGAACAGGAATAACAAGAACAATAAAAAAGTAGAAGACGAACAGTAAGAAGAAGAGTGCGTGGAAAATGAGATGTTACAAGAGATAGAGAGATGGAGGGAGGAGGAGGAGGAGGAGGAGGCGTGTGTGAGACAGTCCTGCCAGAACTCATTAAGTGTTTACCCGTGTGGAGGAGACCCGTGTTGATGCCCAGGTGGTGAGGTGAGGTGTGTGATGGGGGTATTTACAGCCATTGGTGACCTTACAGCTGTTGTCCTGCCTCCTCCTCCTTCCCTTTTAACCCTTGACCATCACTCACACAATGTCCCCTTCCAATCCTCTCCCCCTCCAATCTTTGACTGTCACATGATTTTCCCTTCCAATCCTTCCCTGCCTCTCCACATCCTCTTCCAATCCTTCCCTATTACCACATGTCCCCTTCCAAACCTTCACCTCCACCTGTCGCTTCCTCTCACCCTTCCCACACACCACGTCCCCTTCCCTTCACCCTTCTCCAACACTGCCACCCCTTTCTTTCACCCTTCCCACACACCAGTTCCCCTTCCTCCAACCTTCCCACACACCACATCCCCTTCCTCTCACCCTTCCCACACACCACCTCCCTTTCCTCCCACCCTACCCACACACCACGATCCTCTTGCCCCCATCCTTCCCACACACTGCCTCCCCTTCTTCTCACTCTTCCCCCACACACCACCTCCCCTTCCTCCCACCTTCCCAAACACCACCTTTCCTTTCTACGTAACATTATCCACCTTATTAAACATTTACAACATCCACTACCCTCTCTCAACCTCCTTCACTACGACACACTTCCTTCACATCGCACACTCATCTTTTTTCATCTTCCGTCACTCGATTCTCTGCCTCCCTTTTCGCACCCCCCTCCTCCCTCCCCCTTCCTCCTCCTCTTCCTCCTCCTCTTGGATCATTCATTTTAAAACGGGGCTGAAAAATGAGGGCGAGGGGTGTGTCTCCAGCAGCCGCCCGTGTTACATTGTACACACACACACACACACACACACACACACACACACACACACACACACACACACACACACACACACACACACACACACACACACACACACAAGTACATACGTATCTGCCTACTTACAGTAAATGAATATCCACGTAATGCAGACTTTACCAATGATGCTTTGTCGATATACACTGTAGTAGGGTATACTGTATATACCATGATAAAAATGCTAAAATTTGGGCTCCAATTTGGAATAAAGTTATTTTAGGATCTCGGTACAAACAACAGATCCATTTTCGCTTGCCTCTTGTGATTTATTCCCGGCAGTTTAAGCTTTCTCTATTTACTGGAAGATCTTCGCAAGATACTACTTAACAGCGACGTGGCATTTCAATTTCAACCTTCCACTACAATTAAAACTTTTCAGGGGTATTCCAGGTAAAGTTTAATCTGTAGTTCAGAGTCTTGTTGAAGTTTTAACTCGCTCTTCCTAATTCTCACCACTTAGTTCAAAACTATTTTAAGTCGACTGTAATTCAGGATCTGAGATTATTTTATATCGTGGAGGTCTGGAAGGTCGAGGCGTCTTCAGCAACCACCACCTCCCGAGATAACATCTATGGTCCCAAACCCCTCCTCCTACACCTCCTGTGGCCTTCTCTCTCTCTCTCTCTGTGATATAGTTGTGGCCAGAATTAGGCTAGGATACAGACACATCTGACAAGTTAGTAACGCTGTACCCATACCGGAACACTCAGCATGTAAACTTTATGATCAACCTTTAAAGTATGCTGTACACTTGAACACTATATTATTGAATGTGACACTATCAAAGACTTAAGGCCACCTGGCTTATTGTATCATGAACTATGTAATTACTACATTGAATCAGGAGTGCTTGAGAACATTCTTGCAGTCTATCCTAAATTTGCTAGTCCACACTGATTATTCTTCAAATAGAATATAACACTAATGAATATGACCTATAATGTATATGAACCACTGTCCTGTGTGGCAGTGAACAGTGATACCACCCTCAGTGTCAAGACCTGACTGAACTATTCAGAATAGGCAATTTGTACTCCAAGCTTTGCCAATAAAGTTGTTAAACTAACTAAAACTTCTGTGGTCCCAACCCTTACTCCTCCACTCCCACCTCTCCTCCTCCCCCTCCTCCTCTTCCTGTGACCTCTCCCTCTCTCTCTACCTGCCTCTTCCTCTTTCTGTTCTCCTCTACCATCTCCTCCTCTTCTTTATCTGCCTACCCCTCCTCCTCTTTACCTACCTACTCCATTTACAGACCCAACCCTTGCTACTCCACTTACATCCCCTCCTCCTTCTCCTGCGACCTCCCCCCCCCTCTCTACCCCCCTCCTCCTTCGTGTGGAGGACACGTCTGGCCTTGATTAATTAGCTCTTCTGTCACTCACTTTATTTCTATAGAGTAGCTCACGAACCCATTTTTGGTCGCTCATTTCTTGTTGGCTTTCCAGTGATTGCCAGAGTCTGTTTTAAGTTGCCAGTGATTGCCAGAGTGTTTTAAGTTGCCAATGAATGCCTGAGTCTGTTTTAAGTTGCCAGTGATTGCCAGTCTGTTTAAGTTACCGTTGATTGCCAGAGTCTATTTTAAGTTCTCATGGACTGTCAGTCTGTTTTAATTTGCCAGGGATTACAAGTCTGTTTTAAGTTGCCAGGGATTGTCAGCGCCCGTTTTAAACCATCATGAGATGTCAATGTCGATTCCAAGGTGATAAAAATTTTCACTGTTTAAGTGAACAGTGATCACCACTGCCTATGCTCCCGAGGTCTTTTATATCCTGATTCGAGGTTTTTTCTTTTATCTCTTTATATAAACGATTGGTAATCCTCTGGCTCTCTTGTTGAGTCATCGTTATCCGAGACGAACGAGGAAAAGGCTCAATGATTTGGCAGAAACGTCACTCACATTACTCTTAAGACGAGGATGTTGGGGAGTACAGTATAAAGGGAAGGACCCGAGACGACTTGTTTGGCCTCCTAGATGTTGATATTCCCGGCGTAAACACTCGACTTTCTCCTGAGGCTGCGGGGTCAAGACGCCCGTCTAAGATATCGGCAGAATCACTTATGAGTTGAGTTAACAACCTTGAGGTGAGATGGTTGGTAGGCCATACTGTGGGGGGACGCTGGAGGAGCCACTAAGTGGAGGTGGTTTGCCCCTGGTTGTGTGTGCTGGGGCTGGGAGGTGGTGGCTGCCTAGTGTGTCTCCCAGGCCGTGTGTGCTGGGGGAGGTGGGAATCGTGTACCTGGTGTGTCTTGAGCCACCGTGTGTGCTGAGGGAGGCTGGGAAGGTCATTGGCTTTGCCCTAGCGTGTCTTGGCTTCCGAGCCGTACGTGCTGGGGAGAGCTAGGAAGGTCATGTGGCTGCCTAGTGTCTTCGGAAGCCGTCCGTGCGCACTGGGGGAGGTGAAAGGTCGTAGCTACCTAGTGTGTCTCTCCCTGAGCCGTACGTGCTGGGGGGAGGGTGGGAAGGTCGTGGCTACCTGGTGTGTCTCCTGAGCTGTGTGTGCTGGGGGAGGCTGGGGAGGTCGTGGCTGCCTAGTGTGTCTTCCGAGCCGAGCCGTACGTGCTGGGGGAGGGTGGGAAGGTCGTGGCTAACCTGGTGTGTCTCTTGAGCCGTGTGTGCTGGGGGACGCTGGGAAGGTCGTGGCTGCCTCAGGGGTTTAGGGGAGAGGTGGAAAATTTTCATGTTTTTATTATTGGGAAAAGACAGAAATAAAGTAGTTGTTTACTACCTGGAGTGGTATATGGTGGAGTGAAGGCGCTAGTACCCGCTGTGGTGGGGAGCACGTGTTAGCCCTTACTGAGTGCTGTGTATAATATTATGACCACAGTAAGATGTTATGTGTCCAACACTACCAACACACCCTGCAACACCTATCATAACGCACTCTACAACACCCATCGTAACGCACCCTACAACACCCATCACAACACACTCTACAACACCCATCATAACGCACCCTACAACACCCATCATAACGCACCCTACAACACCCATCACAACACACCCTACAACACCCATCATAACGCACCCTACAACACCCACCATAACGCACACTACAACACCCATCATAACACACACTACAAAACCCATCATAACACACCCTACAACATTCATCACAACGCACCCACCTATAACATTTATCACAACGCACCCACCTACAACATTTATCACAACACCCACACCTACAACACTCATCACAACACACCCTACAACATCTATTACAATACCCACACACCTACAACACCCACCACAACACAGACACACCTACAACACCTATCATAACACACCATCCTACAACATTCATCACAACCCTTCACAACACACCTACAGCATCCATCATAATACCCACACCTACAACACTCTTCACAACACAGACACACCTACAACACCTATCATAACACACATCCTACAACATTCATCTCAACGCACCCACCTACAACATTCATCACAACGCATCCACGTACAACACTCATCACAACACACCCTACAACATCCATCACAACACACCCTACAACATCCATTACAATACCCACACACATACAACACCCACCACAACACACCCTACAACATCCATTACAATACCCACACACATACAACACCCACCACAACACACACTCATCACAACACACCCTACAACATCTATTACAATACCCACACACCTACAACACCCACCACAACACACACCCACCACAACACACACCCACCTACAACACTCATCACAACACACCCTACAACATCTATTACAATACCCACACACATACAACACCCACCACAACACACACCCACCTACAACACTCATCACAACACACCCTACAACATCTATTACAATACCCACACACCTACAACACCCACCACAACACACACTCACCTACAACACCCCCCCCCCCATAACACACCCTGAACGTTTACCCAACCTTCTGATCACCAAGCCTCACCCTCCCGAGACTCAGTGTATGTAGTAGGCTATTGTATCTTTTATTATACAGTGTATTGTAGTCTTAGTGGTCCAGGATATCGCTCATCCATCATCCACACCCTTGTCGACCATGGCGGCGCGAGGCTTAATCGACCCCTGAATCCAATTTCCACATTAGCCTTCCACCATCTGCCACGACCATTGTGACGGTCGCTACCCACACTTTTAATTGTCCACAGGCTAGGCCCATCGACACTTCCCTGCCGTCCGTCTGTCAGAGTTCTAGATTCCACCCGCCCGCCCACTATCTGCAGGGCTTTAATCTACATTCCTGTCAAGTGACGAATATAAAGGCCATGTGTATTCGTTCAACTGTAGTCAAGAACGCGGTCTCCTAGCCAAAGCGTTCGAATCGTTCCTGTTATCATCCTCGTCTGACCTCTTGGAGATGGGACCAATATCCTAAATTAAGCTTTAAAAAACAAATATATTTCTCCTCCTTCAAGAGCTCTCGCATTTAGACGTAGGATAAACCAAGGATTCGACAACTCCTTCAATTCCGTATCAACAGTTCAAGTTTCTCAAGGCTGATATGACTCGATTATTAATGAAGAAACAAAAAGTTCAAATTAATTGTAGCAGTAAGAGTTTAAGTTATTGTGAGTCTCTCTCTCTCTCTCTCTCTCTCTCTCTCTCTCTCTCTCTCTCCATTACCTACCCTAATCCTCTTTTCTTTCTTCTTCTCCACCTTTGTCATTTACTCTCTTTTTTGCTCTCTCCATTTTTCACGTTTCATTGTAATTTTTTCTCGTTTTATTCCTATCTTCTTATGCTTTCAATCGTTTATCGTCTTTTTTCTCTTCTCCCATACTACTGTATCTCTCTTCTTCGCCTCACGTCATTCTTCTCTAAATCATATTACAACTTTTCCTCTTCCTTTCTTTTCTATCTCTTTATCTTCCCCTTCTCTTGTAATTCTGTCTTCCATTTCTCCTTTCTCCTCATTCTCTTATTTCTCTGTTCTCTTTTATCTCTTTCATAAATCTTTGATTTCCTTTCTATTTTTTTCTCCCTGATATTTATCCTCGCGTTTCTTAATTCCCCACTTCCCTGTTTCCTATTCTCATGTTTCTCTCTTTCCCATATTTCCCCATTTTCCTGTTTTATTTCGGTATTCCCCTGTTTCTTCACCTCTTCTTCCCCTATTTTAGCCCGTGTGTGCGTTTCCCACTTCAGCGATTATTCTTCCCGCCGTCTTCGTTACGATCTATAAATTCCGCAATAAATTCCTTTCCAATAAATTTCTAAGAATTCGTTCAGAAATATAAGATTTTGCCCTCGGTCGGAATCTTTTGTCTTTAACTTGGTAATTTTCTCAACAAAACCTTCGTGTTGGTGATGAATTGTGTCACTAGAGGGTGATAAGGAGAGAGAGAGAGAGAGAGAGAGAGTACACCTTCCCCTTAATATTTCCCCCCTCTGTACTAAGGCTTTTCTCGTCCCCCTTCCTCCAGTCCCTCCAACCAGCCATCCTCTTGTCCCCACAAATCCCCAGCAGGGACCAGGGAGGGCCACGGCAGGACGGGAAATAAAAATACATAAATCCCATAGCCGGGCCGAGTTTTTGTCGTGTCTCTGGGCCTCCATATTGGGTGGTCAGCTCCAGTGTCTAATGCACCTCGCCCGCCTCCCTCCAGGGGTCGCTCGCTACCAGAGCCCGACCACCGCAGCCTCTTCCCTCCCACCATCCCTCCCTCCCTCACCCCCCTCCCTCACCCCCTCCCCTCCCCCTGCCTCTACCTCTAAAAGGTCTTCTCTGTTCTCTTAACAGGACCCTACCGCCGACCTTCTTAACAGGACCCCTCTCTGTCAGGGTTTCAGGGTTCCTCAGTTACCTCAGTTAGGCCTTATGATTGGTTTCAGGTTCCATAGTTACTGACATATTTCAGAATTCCTCAGTTACTTCTTCTGGCTTGTTTCAGGGTCATCTTTCCCTTATGATGTCCTTCCCTTAACAGACACCTACTGAGTCCTTCTAAGAGGACCTTTTGCCAGATATCAGGGTCTTATTTTGGGTCTATTTACAAGTCTCTGGGTCGTGGTCACACCATTAAAAAAGTATTTGTTTTTATCTAAGTTTGCCCCTTATCGACACCTTCTAACTAGACCATCGACCAGTTTTCAGGACCTCAGTTACACCATTCGTGTAAGTCCTCAAAAAACATAAATTCATTTGTTACAATGTCTTTTGCTTCTATTAAATGTCTCTAGAGTTATTCTTACAAGTTTTTCAATACTGTGACTCTGAGATATACTTATATTTTTAATCGTCAGGTGTGGGCGTTATGATAGACCTTGAGAGGGTCCTTCTAGATTAGGTTAGGTTAGGTTAGGTTAGGTTAGGTTAGGTTAGGTTAGATTAGATTAGGTTAGGTTAATCCTGCACCATTTATCAACCCTTGTTTAAACTTTGTGGGTTATTAAAAATTCTTTCTGTTATATCCCTTTAAATGGTTTTTATTTTAGGTCGTCTTAACTGACTTGTTCAGATTCCCTAAAATGTCATCTAGGTCCCCCAACCCCTGACTGGGCCCCACATCATGTCTACCCTAAATGACCCTAGACCAGGTACGCCTCCCTCCCTCCCTCACCCTTATCAGTCCTCTTCCAGTTCTCACCAATCTTCTTACCTGCCTGGTCCTCTCTACCTGGCTATTGATGGGCCACTAATTACACCCCTCATCGCAGCTACCACAGTCTCCCCCTACCACCCATTGTCACTGCCTCTCTCTCAATAAAGGCTGGTGGATCACACTCACCTTTCACCAAGTATGTCATCACAAGCGTCTCTCTCTCTCTCTCTCTCTCTCTCTCTCTCTCTCTCTCAAACCATGATAACAAGAGTGCTTTGTCTCCTTACTGACCCAGGGTAGGTGAGGATAGATGGTAGGTACTCGTTATTCAAATGATTTATATCAGAATGTCTATATTACACTGGCACCACTACATTGGTAACACTACGTCACACATACCGCTATTTACTACACTGGTAACACTGCATTGATACTACATTGGTAACACTACACTGGTAACACTATATTGGTACTACATTGGTACTACACTGGTAACATTATATTGGTACTACATTGGTAACACTACATTGGTACTACACTGGTAACACTATATTGGTACTACATTGGTACTACACTGGTAACACTATATTGGTACTACATTGGTAACACTACATTGGTACTACACCGTGAGAGTACTTGGTCATCCGCCGCGTCCGTCACCTACAGCCCGGAAACTAAATTACAACCCATGACGTACTACCACTATTACCTGCCTAATTTCCTTCAGGGACCGGTGATTGCCCCTCTCCCATCTGTCCTCTCCCTTCCCTTCCCTTCTCTCAATCTTTACCCCTTCCCTGTCTATCTTATCCCTTCTCTTCCCTCTTTCTTTATTCCTTTCCTTTCCATCTTTTTGCTCTCCCCATCACAGTCTATTCCATCCCTTCCACAAGTTCTGTCCATTCCTTTCCCTTGCTTTCACTAGTTTCTCTTTCATTTGTCCTCTCCCATCCTTTCCATTCTCTCTCTACTCCCTCTCGCCCCATTTCGTTCTTTCTTTCTTCCTGTCTTATTATATTTCATTTTTTCCCTTCCTCTTTCCCTCTATCCTCTTCCATTGTTCCCCCTCTCTGTCTGACTCCCTTCATTTTCTCCCTTCTCATCTCCTTCCCTCTATCCCTCCCTCCATCATCCTTCTTATTTTTCCTCCCTCCCTCCATCCATCCTTCCTATCCCCCCCCCCCTTCATTCTCTCCCATATCCTTTCCCTCCATCCTTCCATCTCCTACTCTCCTTTCCCTCTTTCAATCCCTACCTATCACCCTCCCTCTCCCCTCTCTCAGCCTCTATCTATCTCTCCCCATTTCACCCTCCCCCATCTTGCCTCATCGACCGACCTATACAGGGTGACAGAGAGGGACGTCGTTCTATGTTAATTTCACGTCCCCTTGAGAGTGTCAGCCGCCGGTCCTCCTCCTACCGTACTAGAACACGAATCTCAGACTGACGTACGATCAAAATTTCATGGTGAATGTGTTAAGATATGTGTTTGTCTGTCTGGTTTAAGCTACAACGTGAAAAATGAAGGTGTCAAAATTGCGGAGTCAGTAATTGTACTAAGATATGTGTTTACGTGTCCTCAAGGAATGTGATTTTTATCGGGGGGAATATGTAGATACTTGTGACTTTTAGGTTTGTCTTCATTTGGTTGGATGGGTTGAGATGTTGTATGAGAGAGAGAGAGAGAGAGAGAGAGAGAGAGAGAGAGAGAGAGAGAGACCTCACTAGCTTACAGTTAGAAAAAAGGAAGAGGATTAAGAAGAGTGACTCGTGATCACAATGACTTACACTCCACCACCTCCCCCTCCTCCTCCACCACCTCCAACAACAATCTAACGCTTCCCCCTTCTTCTTCCACCTCCTCCAACAACACTCCAACACCCCCTCCTCCTCCACCACCTCCAAAAACACGCCACCACCTCTCCATCTTGCTCCACCACCTCCAACAACACTCCAACGCTTCCCCCTTCTTCTTTCACCTCCCCCAACAACACTCAACACTCCAACAACACTCCAACACCTCTCTCTATCCTCCACTACCACCTCCCCTTCCTTCTTCCATTATAATACTGATGGATAAAATGTAAAAAAATACCTTTATCCGAATAATTTATCATCTGGACTTAAACTTACTTATTTTCTTAACTTAATACGTATTGACAAATTTAATTGAGTCCAACCTAACCTAACCTAACTTAACCTAACCTAACCTAACTAAAGCTCAAGAGACAACGCCAGACACCTTAACTCGCCTCCAGAAGCAAGTTAATTAACGTCACTTTTATTATGTTATTATAGATGAAAGATATTTAGTGAGCGCTGTGTAATGAATGGTCCGGGTAGAACTAGTCACACACCTCGCAACATTCCACCACCACCACCACCACTACTACCACCAGTATCACCAACACAAACTACCATCACTCTCAACCACTACTAACTACTATCACCACCATCACTAACCACCACTAACCACTCACCACCACCACCAACACCACTCACCACCAACACCACTCACAACCACCACCATCACCAACACCACTCACCACCACTCACCACCACCACCACCACCATCACCAACACCACTCACCACCACTCACCACCACCACTACTAAATCACGCCGACCATCTGGCCTCCGCGTCACCCTCGACCACACACGCTCACAGACCACAAACGCCACACTATCGCCAGAGATCTACCTGCCACTTCCCGTGTTACTTTCCATGAGCCACTTCCCTTGTTACTTTCCATGAACCACTTTCCTTGTTACGTTCTATAGGCACTTCTCTTGTTACGTTCTATAGGCACTTCTCTTGTTACGTTCTAGAGGCACTTCTCTTGTTACTTTTCATGGGCCATTTCCCTTGTTGTTTTCCATTAACTACTTCCCGTATTTGTTATATTTTGGTCACTTTCCTAGTCTATTGTTGCTCTCCTTGTGACACTTTCTCTAACTCCTTAATAACCATTACGGCGTCCTTAAATAAAAGGCTTCTTCCCTTGAGCTACTTCCCTAAGATATGATTGCCACCATTTCTTAACTAAACGCTACTTAGCATGAGCTACTTCCCCGAAACATGTTACTGTTGACCTACGTTCCTTGGAGACAGTGTCCTTCCTACACTTAATACTACTTACCCTGGGTTACTTACTTATGCCTTTCCTTCTTACACTAAATGCTACTTACCCTAAGCTACTTCCTTATAATAGGACAGTATCCTTCCTCCCTTTACTAAATGCTACTTGCCATAGGCTACTCTCCGTTCTGTCTTTAGGCAATTTCATGGTTGCGTGAATTACTAGGAAGTTCACACACACACACACACATCCATTCAGCCATTTGGGGGGAATTTTTAACATCTTGTCTTTTGTGAATCAATGTCCTGGCTCCCATCTTACGTGTCTTCATCAACGTCACTCTTGTAAAAAATGACTTACGATCCGTCTGGGTTTCGGGAGTCTAATATTAGTTTAATTATTCTTCTTTCTTCGTTAGCTTACAGTGTGATTGGTGTTTTTTTTTGTATTTATTAGTTTTTATCGTTAAATACTGATGTATATATAATGTCATTGATGCTAGTAATAATGATATATAATGTCATTGATAATAATAATAATAATAATAATAATAATAATAATAATAAATAATAATAATAATAATAATAATAATAATGTCGATAACAAAGAGAAAAACAATATTAATCTTTAGTTTATTTCTGAGAATGGTACAAATAGAAACTAGCTCCGGTGTGTGTGTGTGTGTGTGTGTGTGTGTGTGTGTGTTATTAGTTCGTCAAAGCAGAACATGAACACACAGCACCCGTAGTCGGCTTTTCACCTCGCTCATGTTATTGCAGGAAGCCTCACTCAACTCCCGGGAGCAATTTCCGACACACTGATGACATTACGACAGCCATTGAACAATAAAGCCTTTACAACAGCTAAAAGCGGCTACACTACCTAGCTGTGGTGTTTCTAAAGCTACGATTTACGAAAGAGCTTCATATAAAAGTATCCTCAACACAGGGAACTTATACTAGCAGTCTGACGTCACAACAGCGGACGGCGGTGACGGTTTCCGGTAAAAGTAAACATTCACTGGAAAAGAGAATTACAGAAAAAGTAAAAATTTTTGCTTTGAAGAAAATTCATTTAAATAGATTAGCTAAAATGAGGCAACATTAGGTTAGGTTAGTGGCTATTTTCCTCTTGACTTTTTCTTACATTCGTGGTGACAGTCACACGGGAAACATCATGGATGACTCTGGCCATAACCACTACACCAAATGTGTGTCTCCGTTTGTAAAGAATGCTTATACAGCATTCACAGTAAGCAGACATGAAGTGTTATTCATAGTCACACCAAGACTCAACCGCTACCTCCTCACACTTACAACAACGGGACCTCAGTGTGATGTATACATTAGACGGGTTGTGGGAGGTGCTGGGTGGTTCATCTGGTCATTATCTCATTCTTCAACGATTAAAACTGTATATTCACACACACACACACACACACACCCAACTGTGCATCTCAACCTACAGTAAACTTGATCTTCCCAACCTTGGAATGTTGAACCTCAGCTGAAACCCTCCAGTTATAACATTGTACAGGAGGGAGTGAGTGTTGTGGGGTTGTTAAGATCAGAACAAAAGAGCCAACAACACCTGATAAATAAACCTCGCTCCAAATAGGTGTATTTTTGTGCCTCTGTCAACAAAACTTGGTCATCCCTAAATTTGACAAATTTATCAATCAATTTGAGGGACTTGATGCGAGACATTGAAGATCTCGCTAAGAAAAATATACATTATCAGACGGAAGTTATAGTGCACAATGAACAGGACCAACTTGTTCATACAGAAGACAGGAATAAGGAATATAAAGCGTGATTCATGTACTGTATATGCTGATAAGTTCAAAGGAAACACCAAAACACGAAGTTCCTAAGCGCTTCCGTGTAATTCACATCGTCAGGGGTGAGTACCAGTCTGTATTCACCCCTGAAGAAGTGAATTACACGGAAACGCTTGGGAACTTCGTGTTTTCTTGTTTCCTATATGGTTATCAGTATATATATATATATATATATATATATATATATATATATATATATATATATATATATATATATATATATATATATATATATATATATATATATATATATATATATGTGTGTGTGTGTGTGTAATATCACAGTGTGTGTTGTCTGACATTCTCCCACCACCACCCCTCTCCCCCTCGTCATCAGGCAATACAGAGAGATACGTTTACTTACGTCAAGACAGTTTACAATGTTAGTGTGACAACACGGGAAGACTTTATTGGTTTGGGTAATACGTGGAAGACTCTTAAGTCGGGCACTGTAGCTTTACTGAGACCTGGTGATGTTGTTGTGACATGATATTTAGACTACGAGAAGTTAGTGTATTGAGTGGCTGTTGCTTATTGATACCTCCTGCCTCCCTACCTTCTTATCTCCTTACCTCCTGCCTCCTTACCTCCTTACCTTCTTCCTCCTGCCTCCTTACCTCATACCCCCTTACTTCCTGCCTCCCTACCTCCTCTCTTACCTCCTATCCCCTTACCTCCTGTCTCCTTACCTCCTACCTCATTACCTCCTGTCTTACCTCCTGCCTCCTTACGTCCTGCCTCCTTACATCCTGTCTCCCGCCTCCTACATTTACCTCCTCCTACCTCCTGCCCCACCTCCCACTCCTGTCTACCTCCTGCCTCCTTACCTCCTGCCCTTCACCTCCTGTCTCCTTACCTCTTGGCTCCTTTACTGCCTGCCTCTCACCTGCCTCTCACCTCTCCTCCTTACCCTCTGCCTCTTCACCTCCCCTCCTCACCTCCTGCCTCCTTACCTCCTGCCTCACCTCCCACCTCACCTCCTACCTCCTTACCTCCTGCCTCCCTTACCTCCTGCCTCTTCACCTCCTGTCTCACCCCTGCCTCTTCACCTCCTGCCTCACCTCCTGATCCGCCCCAGGTAGGTGAAACTGTTTATAGTGTTGAGGGAACACCCGTTAAGCACCGCAGACTGTAAATAATTCATATCAGTGTTGTTGTTGTTTTGGGGGGGTGGGAGATAATGATGCACTCTTGTCTTATAATCACAACAAGACATTATATTACCCACAAAGGTTCACCTGTTTGTTGTTCGTAAGATCTATAAACCATTACGTAGAAATTTACATACTTTACGGGAGACATTAAAAGTATCCTTCTAAGACACTCCCTGTCCATTATAGGGATATATTGTATAGATCCGGTTAGAGACGACGATGTTCTGTGTGTGTGGGGGGGGGGGCGGTGGTGGTCACTGTAAGAGTCATACCTGTTAGCCATCAAATGACCGGCCAGGTAGTGTACACCGTCTGGACACAAAGAGACAGAACAATAATCGCTATGGTAAAAATATTCCATAAATATTATCCTGAAACAGACAAAATATCCATAGAAATTCTGTCGTGTCTTAACCAACAAGCTAAAATTGCCGTCTAGATTTGAACACTTGTATATAAACGATAAGACAAAAGACACTTGACTAAAGGAGGAACACACGACATGGCTGGACCACGACACACAGCCTCCCACCACTGTCAACTGCAGCCACAGGATCACGACACAAACTGTAGTCATTGTGCAGGAGCATTACTGTCTGCAACACTGATAGTAATGCTTGATCACTTGTGGTAATATATGGTGTGTGTGTGTGTGTGTGTGTGTGTGTGTGTGTGTGTGTGTGTGTGTGTGTGTGTGTGTGTGTGTGTGTGTGTGTGTGTGTGTGTGTGTGTGTGTGTGTGTGTGTGTGTGTGTGTGTGTGTGTGTGTGTGTGTGTGTGTGTGTGTGTGTGTGTGTGTGAGGGACACCCAAGAAGAACCTGAGCCTTATCTAGAATGACCCTCTCTCCTCCACTATCCCGCCCTCCCTCCCTAGACTCTTACTCTTCCAAACTCCTCCCTTTCCTCTGCCTTTTCCATCGCCTACCCTTCCCATACAATCTCTTACCTACTATTTACCAACACTTCCCCTCCCTCCCCGTGGCTAATCCCCTCTCCTTCCCAGCACTCTTGCCTCCTTCCCTCATCCTACACCCCCTCCTCAATTCACATTCTCTCCTCACCACTCTACTGCCCTCCTCCCTCTCTCCCCTCTCCCTCAGTCTTCTCTACCTTTTCCCCACTCTCATCTTCTTATCTCCCTTGACAAACCACACGAACCTTCCCTTCTCACCCAATATTAAGGTCTCTCCGTATTCTTTGTCTTTTCTCTGTTATTTAGTTTCCCGTGTTCTTTTTCTCTTGTTTTATTCTATATTCTTCTGTTATGCTACTCCCCTATTCATCTTTTATCGTCCACTTACTTGGTTCTTGTTTTGCTTTGCTTTACTTTCAAGGCAAATCATCTTTTTTTTTCTTTCCTTCATGAAAAAAGTCAATTAAGGTAATTTTCTTTTATCTCTTGTGTCTATTCTTCCTTTTCCTTATCCTTTCTTTCCCTTTCATAATCGTTCGCCTTAATTTAGAACATAAGAACATGAAAATGGAGGAAACTGCAGCGGGCCTATTAGGCCATACTGGGCAGTCCCATTTACACCCAACCCCTATTGCTCATATATCCATCCAACCTTCTCGTCTTTCTACCTTCCATATTTCCTATTTTCTTCCTCTCTTTATCCTCCTCCTTCTTCTCCTCCCGTTATCTTCAAGTGGCCTGACTCTTGCCTTTCACAGATGTCACCGCGATATTGGCTCAGTCACCCCCACTGGCGAGGTGACAGGCCGACTCTACCTGCCGCAATTCTACCCTGTCCCAGCTCTACCTGTCCCAGCCCTACCTGTCCCAGCCCTACCTATCCCAATCCCTACCTGTCCCAGCACCTTCCTGTCCAAACCCAACTAATTCCATCTCCACTTGTCCCAGTTGTACCTGTCCCAGCGCTACATGTCCCAGCTCTACATGTCCCAGCTCCACATGTCCTAGCTCTACATATCCCAACTTGAATTCTAACTGTTCCAACTCTCTCTCTCTCTCAAGTTTAGCTACCATGAATGTTAATTAGTTAGTGGACAGAGGATGGTTCTTTACGGTGGTTATGGTAATGAGGCTGGGCCCTGGGTGGTAGGTGGCTGGGGTGGAGGGCCTGGTGGTAGCCGGGAGGAGGGCCCTGGGTGGTGGTATGGGGGGAGGGCCTGGGTGGTGGTGTGGCGGGGGAGGAGGTCCTGGTGGTGTGCTGGGAGGAGGGTCTCTGTGGTGTGGCTGGGGTGGAGGGCCCTGGGTAGAGGGTCTTAGTGGTGGTGGTGTGGCTTGGGAGGAGGAGGGCCCTGAGTGGTGATGTGGCCAAGGAGGAGGGCCCTGGGTGGTGAGAGGAGGGCCCTGGGTGGTGATCCTTAGTGGCCGGAGGAGGAGGGCCCCTGGTGGTGATGTGGCCGAGGAGGAGGGCCCTGGGTGGTGGTGTGGCCGGGGAGGAGGGCCCTAGGTGGTGGTGTCGCCGGGGCTGCCTCCTATCTCTCCTTCCCTTGCGATAATAACAAATGCAAAAGTAAATTACTCAAATATTTGCTACAGTGTTCAGTGTGTTTACGATTCAGCTATATTCGCTTTTAAATCACTGATGATAATAAATTCCTTCTGACTACTTAAGAAATTCATGAGGTGGGGTAATGATAATAATAAGTTAAACCACGCTTATTTAAACCTGTTAAATCCCACTTATTTAAACCTGTCATCAGCGTTAATATTCCGGTTGATCTCATGCTGTTCGGTTGTGGATAATTAATCATCTTACCATTTAAATGTTTGATTCCACTGGACGCTTGAAAATAGTCGTCTAATGAGATGATTCCCATTAAATGTCAAACTCATTTCGATAAATCTATCTTTTTATCTATTTTTTTGTAATCTATTGTTGTTGTTTTTATCTTTTATCATACCTCATATTAGATAGTTATTCAATTAAACATTAAAAAAAATAATCCGTCAGATATGACTTTGAATCGATTTCTTATCAACTATTATGTTTGTTTTCTCTATTTAAATTTGTTCTTCTTTAAAGCTTATATCATACATGTTAAGGCTGAGGTGTTAGAGTCTTGGGTTAATAGTGGCACCATTATAAAGTCATCGAGAGGGGAGCTATTTACAGGGAGTTATTGAGTCATACAGCTCAAACTTAATATAAACCGTTCATTACTATCTTTATCATCTGCCAATTATATTTTACCCAATCCTTTAGTGTACATTTAAATATACCCGTGTGTTATATTATCCTCATTCAACTCTATATTAATGTTCCTATCAGAAATATCAAAGTGTTTTAAATATTCGGGGTAATGGAAAAATATGACTGTCAACTCGGTATAGATTTTGGCTTAGCGTGTAGTGGTTGGAGCAGGTGGTGGGGAGATGCTATCACACCTTGTTTAGCTGAGCGACTGGGTGTTGTCTTGGGAGTGGGTGAGGGCGGGTAGGGGTGGAAGGTAAGGGGGAGAAGGTAATGATAGGGAGGGAGGGTAAGGGTGAGAGAGGGTCAGAGGGAGAGAGGATAAGAGGGAGGTAGGGTAAGAGGGAGAGGGTCAGGAAGAGAGAGGATAAGGGGGGCAATGGGGAGAGAGGGTAAGAGGAAGGGAGGATAAGGGGAAGGAGGGTCAAAGGAAGGGAAGGTAAAGGAGGAAAAGGGAAAAGATGATCAGGGGATGAAGGTAAAGGGAAGGGAGGGCAAAGGAGAGGGAGGATCAGGGGGGGATGAGGGTGAGGAGACGGAATGGTAAGGGAGAGGGGTCCTAAGGTGAGGTGGAGGGAAAGGAGGGCCGGTGAGGAAGAGAAATTGGGAGAGATGAGTGGGAAGAGCATATGCGATGGAGTGGGAAGGGAAAAATGCTTTGATAAGTGAAAGGGTGAGAGAGAAAGAAGACCTTCAACAGTGAGAGGGAGTAGGAGAGAGTAGAGACCTTGAGAAGTGAGAGGGAGAAGGAGAGAGTTGAAATCTTGGGAAGAGAGAGGGGAAAGGGGAGAGTAGAGACCTAGAGACCTTGAGAAGTGAGAGAGAGAAGTAACGAGTAAGAGACCTTGAGAAGTGAGAGGGAGAGAAAGAGAGAAAAAAGAGAAACCCCAAACAAAATAAAGCAAGTGACTAAGTAAATGAAGAAATAAAAGCAAATAAACAAAAAATAAATAGAAGGACCTAAGTCGATTAACCCATTTACACGATTATAGCTTAATTGACCCTTCCACACCCCCCTCCCCCGTCCCACCACCTTAACGACCCGGATTCTTAAACGACACTCTACCCTCCCCCCATCCTCCTCCCATCACCACCCTCCCCATCACCACCCTCCCATCCTCACCCCCTCCCACCCTCCCCCTCCACCCACCCGTCACCCTCCTCCCCTTCATACACACCCCCGGACTCATGCATAATGGGCACCTGAGTGGCTCCTTTAATCGCCACATCGTTACTCATTAACTCCGGGCTAAATTCGCGAGCGGGTTGGTACCATCTTCCCACTCCTTCTCTTTCTTCTCCTTCTCTTCAAGCTCTTCCTCCTCCTCCTCCTTCTCCTCCTTCTTCTGCAGCTCTCTCTTCTCCTTCAGCTCCTACAATCCCTTCTTTCCTCTTTTTGTCCAGGCTTTTATTACTCCCTCCTTCCATCACTCCTTCACCACCTTTTCCTCGTCCTATCCTTTGCTTCTCTTCTACTCTTTATTCCTCCATCCTTCGCTCCTCCTCCTCTTCCTCCTACCCTTTGCTTCCCTTCCGCCTTATATCTCTTCCTCACTCCTCTTCCCTTCCCCCAACCCTTACTTAATGGTTAACAAATTTATTGGCAAAGCTTGTAGTACAGTTTGCCTATTCTGAGTAATTCAGTCAGGTCTTGATACTGAGGGTGGTATCACTTCTCACTGCCACGCAGGACAGAGGTTCATACACAAAGAAATAGATCATATTCAATAATAGTTCATATACAGTAGAAGTCATATTTTATGTGAAGGCTAATCAGTGTGGGCTAGCAAATTTTGGATAGACAGTAAGAATGTCCTCAAGCACTTCTGATTCAATGTAGTAATTACATAGTTCATGATACAATAAGCCAGGTGGCCTGAAGTTTTTGACAGTGTCACATTCAATAATATAATGTTCAAGTGTATGCTTTAAAGGTTTATCACAAAGTTTACATGCTGAGTGTTCCAGTATGAGTACAACGTCACTAATTTGCCAGATGTGTCTGTATCCTAGCCTAATTCTGGCCACGACTGCATCACATTGTCTGGTTCTGTCCTTGTGCTGGCCATACCGGTACCTCTTGTCACAATTTTTTTCATATTTACTAATGGTACAACTACCAGGTCTCTCTGCATTTCTTAGTTCCTTTAGATCAGAGTTCATGATTACGAGTTGTATGTTTTTAAGTACAGCAATGGACAAGTCAAGGTCCCGATCCACATTTTTTTTCTTGCATGCCTCATTGGCCAGTCTATCGGCACAGTCATGCTTCCTAATTCCAACATGGGACAGAATCTAAACAAATTAAATACAAAAGTTGTTCTCATTGGCAGTTATCACATTTCTTTTAATATCACAGACGACTTTAGACATAGACCCTGACGGGCTGTTCAATGATTTCAAAGCACTGTGAGAGTCACAGAATATCACCCCCACCTCCATTTTCTTTAAGGTAGTCTGTGGCTAAGTAGATTCCAGTTAGTTCAGTTTGTGTTGTACTGGCCCAGTTGTTCAGCCTTTGCATGTTTGACACTATCATTTCCTTGTCTTTATATATTACACACGTACAACCTGTTCTACCTGTGTATGTCGACACAGAATCATCAGTAAAAGCATAACTTTCACTTGATTTAATACTCTCTGTGTGACTGTTAATAGTTTCTAGTGTATCACATCTCGCCACATCGGTGTTTAACATTTACTTACTACTAACAGGAGTGTAATTAATAGGAACTGATATATCCAGCCAAGGAGGAATGGCATTAATGGGTTCGTCTGGGGTGATTGGGTCATTCAGTTTCAAGAGATCAGTAACACTCTTACGAAGCCACGCCCCATAGAGAGTCTTTTGTGGAAGGTTGGTGAGATAGTCAGGATTATTTAGACAGAACATCAACTCAGTTTGAGCTGTAGTTTGGGAACCATTGTCCTTCAAAACTTTGACACAAAACATGGTATTAAGTAGAGCTATCCTCTCAGATAGGGAGGGCAGCCCAAGCTCCTTCCTTATGTTTACATTTCTGGTAGATTTTAGCATCCTAGAATGATGTGCATGGCTTCATTTTGTACCTAACCTAACCTAACCAACCCTTACTCCTCCCCTTCTCTTCACCCTTCTTCACCCACTCTCACTCTGATTCCCTTTAGTTCATTTTTTCTCCCTTCACTCCTTCCTCCTTCCCTCCCCTTTCTTACCCCTTCCCTCACTTTTCCTTTCTTCTCTTAATCCCTCTCACTTCTCCTCCCTTTCTTCAGTTCGCCTCCATTCCCTCACTTCTTCTATCTACCCGCACTTCCCTTCCCTTCTCTCACTCCTCTCCCTTACCTTTCCCCTCTGATATGAGTTATACCTGAAACACTAAGATTTAAACGGCATCATAAAAATAAAATATAAAATAAGAATTCACACTTGATTTATCTTATTTATTTAAACTGTTTATTGCCATCTCCTTTCATAATTGAGTTTTTTAATAATAATGATATTATTATTTTTATTATTATTATTATTATTATTATTATTATTATTATTATTATTATTATTATTATTATTATTATTATTATTATTATTATTATTATTATTATTCTTTACCTTTCTGTTTTTGTCACTCACATTTCTCTGTGCCTGTCACTGTCGTATCTCTCTGCTCCTGTCACTGTCATATCTCTCTGTTCCTGTCACTGTTATATCTCTGTTCCTTTCACTGTCATTCTTCCTCTGCTGTCACTGTCATTCCTCTTTGCTGTCACTGTCATATTTCTCTGCCCCTGTCACTGTCGTATCTCTGTGTTCCTTTCACTGTCGTATCTCTCTGCTCCTTTCACTCATTCTTCCTTGCTGTCACTGTCATTTCTCTCTCTATATACTGCAGCGTGTGTATGTACTGTATATGTATGTATATTTCACGTCACAGTCTAACTCACTCCTATGGAAATGGACAACGTTTTTTCCTCCCATTTTTTCCTTCTGTGTCAAAAATTTCCTCGAACTAAGTGAAACAGCTTCAGGTCGCCACCATTTCCAGGTCACTATCATGTCCAGTTCACTAACAGGTTCAGGTCCCCAACAGATTCAAGTCACCAACAGGTTTAGGTCACCAACAGGTTGACAACAGGTTCAGATCACCAACAGGTTCAGGTCCCCAACAGATTCAGCTCATCAACAGGTTCAGGTCACCAACAGGTTCAGGTCACCAACAGGTTGACAACAGGTTCAGATCACCAACAGGTTCAGCTCTCCAACAGGTTCAGCTCATCAACAGGTTCAGGTCACCAACAGGTTCAAGTCGACAACAGGTTCAGATCACCAACAGGTTCAGGTCCCCAACAGGTTCAGGTCACCAACAGGTTCAGATCACTTAACAGGTTCGGGTCCCCAACAGAGTTCCAGATCATCAACAGGTTCAGGTCAACAACAGATTCAGATCAACAGGTTCAGGTCAACAACAAATTCAGATCACCAACAGGTTCAGGTCCCCAACAGATTCAGATCACCAACAGGTTCAGGTCACCAACAGGTTCAGGTCAACAACAGATTCAGATCACCAACAGGTTCAGGTCAACAACAGATTCAGATCACCAACAGGTTCAGGTCAACAACAGATTCAGATCACCAACAGGTTCAGGTCAACAACAGATTCAGATCACCAACAGGTTCAGGTCAACAACAAATTCAGATCACCAACAGGTTCAGGTCAACAACAGATTCAGATCACCAACAGGTTCAGGTCAACAACAGATTCAGATCACCAACAGGTTCAGGTCAACAAACAGGTTCCAGATTAACAACAAATTCAGATCGCAACAGGTTCGGGTCAACAACAGGTTCAAGGTCACCAACAGGTTCAGGTCCCCCAACAGATTCAGATCACCAACAGGTTCAGGTCAACGCTGGGTTCAAGTCACCGCAGGTTCAGGTCCCCAACAGATTCAGATCACCAACAGGTTCAGGTCACCAACAGGTTCAGGTCCCCAACAGATTCAGATCACCAACAGGTTCAGGTCAACAACAGGTTCAGGTCACCAACAGGTTCAGGTCTAACAGATTCAGATCACCAACAGGTTCAAGGTCAACAACAGGTTCAGGTCACCAACAGGTTCCAGATCGCAACAGGTTCAGGTCCCCAACAGGTTCAGATCATCAACAGGTTCAAGGTCACAACAGATTCAGATCACCAGGTTCAGGTCAACAACAGATTCAGATCAACGGGTTCAGGTCCCCAACAGATTCAGATCACCAACAGGTTCAGGTCACCAACAGGTTCGGTCTAACAGGTTTCCAGATCACCAACAGGTTCAGGTCAACAACAGGTTCAGGTCTGCAACAGGTTGGGTCCCCAACAGATTCAGATCACCAACAGGTTCAGGTCAACAACAGGTTCAGATCACCAACAGGTTCAGGTCAACAACAGATTCAGATCACCAACAGGTTCAGGTCAACAACAGATTCAGATCACCAACAGGTTCAGGTCAACAACAGATTCAGATCACCAACAGGTTCAGGTCAACAACAAATTCAGATCACCAACAGGTTCAGGTCAACAACAGGTTCAGGTCACCAACAGGTTCAGGTCCCCAACAGATTCAGATCACCAACAGGTTCAGGTCAATAACAGGTTCAGGTCACCACCATTTTGCACCCTAAAACGAAACCAACCTCCCCGGAAGCTTAACTGACAACCGCTTTGATTGGTCGACAGCCATTTCATCTGAGGAAAAGAAATTCGTGATACATAACAGGTGTTATATGACAGGTGATACATGACAGATGACACATGACAGATGACACATCGCAGGTTTTATATGACAGGTGATACATGACACATGGCAGATGACACATGGCAGGTGTTATATGACAGGTGATACAGGGCAGGTATTATAAGACAGTATTACATGACAGGTGTTATATGACAGTGTTACATGATGGGTGTTATTTAACAGTGTTACATGATGGATTTTATTTGACAGGTGTTACATGACAGGTGTTATATGACAGTGTTGCATGATGGGTGTTATTTGACAGTGTTACATGATGGACGTTATTTGACAGGTGTTACATGACATGTGTTTCATGGTGGGTATTATTTGACATTTGTTGTATGAAAGGTGTTACATAACGGGCGTTACATGACAGATGTTATATAACAGGTGTTGCCCCCGGTTGGCTATTGGCGAGAAATAAGTTGTCATTTCGCACTTAGAGACTGTTTTCAAAATCCACCCAATTCATAATTACTTAACTTGAACAGTGTGTAGTTTATTGTGTGTAGTTTATGGTGAAGAGTAGAGTTTTCTGACGGACACCAAAAAATTCGATTAGGGCGACCGAACTGTGAGCCGCTTACCTTATACTGTGTAAGTGTGTGTGTGTGTGTGTGTGTGTGTGTGCGTTTTAGTTTCTACATACTGCCATGTTGAAATTTATATTTTTTTAACTGATTACAAACATTAAGTCAAACACGAGCGTAAGTGTCCACCAAATTCCCTCGTTCAACATGAGAGGACCACCGCACTGAAAGAAATATCGGCAAGAACCAATTACAACGCGACGAGTGAGGCCATCCGAGTTTTAATTGGACCGCTGCTGTGAAATATTGGACCGTCGGACGGGTAGGGGGAGCCTCCTCCCCCCCCTGGCCTTGGTGAGAGGGATGGGGAGTGTCCTGTCTGGATAGGATGGGGTAAGGATATAGGAAAGGGAAAATTGCCCGCCTAGATGGAAGGGGAAAGGAATAGAGAGGAGAAGCAGAGAAAGGAGGAAATAAGCTAAACTACCTGGGAAACTTGAGGGAAATTACCCAGCCTGAGGAAGATGGCAGGAGTGAAGCAATTATGAGGGATGGGGAAGTCCCTAGTTAGGAGGAAGAGGTGTTGGGGAAATTTACCGATTTTGTTATGAGTACTCAGGGAGATAAACAATCTATCTGTCTATCTATCTTCCTGTGTGTTCGTCAGTCTGAACGTCCGTCCATCCTTTCTCTCACCATATTTCACTTTTTTATTTTCACTCAAAATAAAAAATCATACAAACTTTCTTCCAGAGTAATGAAAGCGGAATTCGGGGCTTCAGGGCGCGTCATTTGTGGTTTACCGGTCCAAGGAGGCCCGTCACCACTGAGGGACCTGAGGCTTTCCTAGGGGCGATTCCTTAGCCTCACTTTAGACCCCTTCTCCGCCGAACCTTGCCCTATATCTACCCTGACGTACGTGTGTGTGTGTGTGTGTGTGTGTGTGTGTGTGTGTGTGTTATTTCTCTCAGGATGTAAGGCACGGTATCACCTCATGTTGTCGCTGTGTTGGTGTTATAAAAACATAGGCAAAAAATATATGACAACTTCACTAAAATCCCTTCAAATGGATAATGTAACCAGGTGGTGTGACCTCTTTTATTTGACCTAAGACTTATGATGAGTGACCTGAGATTTATGGCATGACTTGTGACCTGAAACGCATGACATTTGACCTGGAAGACGACCTGCGACTCGGGATTTATGGACAATTGACCCAGAACCCGTGATCTGGTAGGATTTAATGCCATTTGAACTTTGACCTTTATGCTCGTCAAGCGTCTCATCATCCTAATTTTCATATTTATTTTTTCACTTCTACATGCATATTCCTCTACCTATCATTCCCCCCTCTCTTACCCCCCCATCTCATTCCCTTATCTTCTTTCTCTCCTCATTCCCCTACCTTCTCTCCCTTCCTCTCATTCCTTTACCTGCCTCCCCTCTCATAACCTTACTCCCCTCCCTCTAAATATGACAAATTTTGTGACAAGAGGTACCGGTATGGCTAGCATCAGGACAGAACTAGACAATGTGATATAGTTGTGGCCAGAATTAGGCTAGGATACAGACACATCTGGCAAGTTAGGAACGCTGTACCCATACCGGAACACTCAGCATGTAAGCTTTGTGATAAACCTTTAAAGCATACACTCGAACACTATATTATTGAATATGACACTGTCAAAGACTTCATGCCACCTGGCTTATTGTATCATGAACTTTGTAATTACTATATTGAATCAGGGGTACTTGAGGACATTCTTGCTGTTTATCCCAAATTTGCTAGCCCACACTGATTAGTCTTCAATTAGAATATGACGTCCAATGTATATGAACCACTGTCCTGCATGGCAGTAAAAATGACATCACCCACATGACTCTGACCTATATATACTGTTAATGAATATGATGTATTTCTTTGTGTATGAACCTCTGTCCTGCGTGGCAGTGAGAAGTGATACCACCCTCAGCGTCAAGATCTGACTGAATTACTCAGAATAGGTAAACTGTACTCCAAGCTTTGTCAATAAATTTTTTAAACTTAAACTAAAATCCCTCCCTCCCTCTCTTTCATTTCCTTATCTTTCCTCTTTTCCTCCCTCCTCTCATTCCCTTTCCTTCCCTCCCTCTCATTTCCTTACCTTCCCTCCCTTTCATCCCTTCACCCTCCCTCCTTCCCTCCCAACGTACCTGACCCCAGTTCGCTTGACCCGCCCTTGAGTCCAGACAATAATACCAGGGTGGGGATTTACCTCATCTGGTTGGGATAATCTGGCGAAAGATTTGTCAACAACGAACCAGAGGGAGAGCTTTACCCTTGTGGTACATTTTGCTGGAGTTATTATTATTATTATTATTATTATTATTATTCTTTAACATCGAGTCTTCGTGGGTCACCTGAAGATTAGACACCCTAGCTTATTTTTCCTGATTATTAAACACCTTAGCCTAACCTAACCTATCCTATCCTAATTGAACGTAACTTAACCTAATCTAATCTATCCTAATTTAATTTAATCTAACCTAACCTAACCTAAGATAAATAAACTGGGGTGTCTAATCTTAACGACATATAAATAAGTAAATAAATAAATAAATAAACAGGTAAATTTGCATATAAACAAGATAAAATACAGCAAAAGTCAACAAACAAACAAAGCACTAGAGTACGGCAGGAGGAGCACTCTACATCACTCACTCAGGGCCAGATACAAGACCCCCAAATTTAAATATTACCTCCACTGACCCATAAACAACAACACCCTCACCCCTCCCCCCATCCACCCTAACCCTTCCCCCCTCCCTCACCCTCTCCCTCCACCCTTCCTCACCCTCTCCCTCCACCCTTCTTCACCCCTCTAGTGGTGAGTGGCTGTAGGGGGAACCTTGTAGAATGTAGAGTCTGGCTATACGTAACGAGTGAGGAGTAAATGAATTGTGAATAATAGAATAGTAATATAATGGTAATAATAGCAAGACGATAAAAAGCAAGCGATACAGGTGGAAAAAGCGATAAATTATTAGAGTCGGGAAAGAATAATAATAATAATAATAATAATAATAATAATAATAATAATAATAATAAAGAAGAAGATTATTCAGTATTATTAGTAATGTAAATATTACTTATTTTGAAAGACTGTAAAATAATTTGACAAACAGTGTGTTTATTGTTCTTTCCCACAACGTATCGTTCAACAACAGAAAAGAGATAAGCGTAAAGTTGTGTTTACAGCTTTATGTGTCAGTGACCTTAGCCATGGGTAAACTTATTAATGACTCATACGAGGTAATATGAATAATACGAAGCATTAGGAATATGTACTAACTAGCGTGAAGTTTGTATAGTTATTATTGTGAAGAAGTTTCATGACATTTTTGACGTTATTCAGAGCTTTGTGTTTTTACCAATATATCTTCTTCATTTCTTCTGGTTCCCTATCCCCCTTCTCCACTCTCAGACATTAGCGGTCGACATCTTGAATTGAACTTTGTTATATTCGTATTCAAAATAATTGTATATAATTCTTCAAGTTTGTCAATATTGACTTAATGTTCACCGATGTAGAAATATTAACAATGACTACACTGTATTAGAGTTATAGAATCACGCGAAGATTAGGCACCCTAGCTTATTTCACTTGCTAATTAGACCTCACCTAACCTAATCACTCAGGTAGTTTTAGGGTGTGTGAATCATCAGGTGAAATATGCTGTGGTGTGTAATCTGCAGGTGATCCCTTGTTTACCCTTTCGTCGGCATCACGTTCATGAATTGCATGTTTTAGTTTGAAGTTGTAGTCACAGGTTTTAGAAATAGCTCTTAAAGGAAGTGGAAAGGGTGGCACAGTGAGGTATGGGAGAGGTCCAGGGAAAAGAAGAGGGAAAGGAAGAGGGAAAGGGAGAGAAAACGAAAAAGAGAAAGGGAATAAAAGAAAGTGATAGAAAAGGGAAAATATTAGAAAAGGGAAGGGGATAAGAGGGAAAGAAAGAAATATAAAGAGAAAAGGGAAAGGGAAATAAAATAGAAAGGGATATAAAAGGAAAAGGCGAAAAGGGACATAACACGATCGAGAAAGGGGAAATGAAGAGAACGGTGAAAGGAAGAGAAAGTAGAAAGAGAGAGAACATAAGAACATAAGCTAACAGAGATAACTATTCTACATAACGACCTTGTTGATGATATAACGAAGAGAATCGTGGAAGTCCTTCACATGCAGCAGAAACCCGTCCACGAAAACCTTGCATAAAATATCTTGAAGGACAATATTTATTGTTGTTCAGCCGTGTTAGAGTGAGACAAATATCTATCAACTGTAAAAAACATACCACCCCTCCCCCCTCACATAGTCGCCAGGCAGAGGTAAGATCCCTGACGGTGTGAAATCCGTACTCTAAAGGAAATTCCCCAGTGGTGACCCGTATCTGTTAAAAATGTACCCTTGGTGTGATAAATATCCTCTTCTGGTAGTAGATAACAGCCTCGTTAGCGTGCAATAAATACCTCTGGATAGAACCTCAGGGACAGATAGCTATACTGTGTAGGTGTTACATAAGCACTACCTCGGTATGTGGTGAGCTTAAGGCAGAGAGAATTGCCCGTTATAGTGTAACATAATGTACAGTACACTCGAGGTAGTTTTGATGGGTTCCAGGTATAGTTTTTACGGCAGTGGTGGCGTAAGTAAGGAGACGGTGAATTGGTGTAGTGTGACCATTTGAAAACCACTGTGGCCTCTCTGTGTCTCCCTGACTCACCCAGAGCAATACGTGGTTTGGTCCTATTCCCCCACCCCCCAACCCCCCACCCCAACCCCCACCCAGCACCCACCCAGCCCACCCAACAATATATGTGACGAGGCCAGGTAGGTGTGTGTGTGTGTGTGATGAAGAGGAGTTAGGGAAGAAAGTGTAAGGAAGAGAAGAGAAATGAAGGGATTAAAAAGAAAACGGGAAGTAGAGGAAAGAAGATAAATGGGGGGAATAAAGGGTGTAAAAAAAATTGTGTTATTTGGATGTTATTGTTCGTATCTCGTATTCCTATCATTTAGCGTTTTCTCCTCTTCCCTCCTGTTCTTATACGTTATTCCTTCCTTCTTCATTTTTTGTTCTCTTTTTGTTTTGCTAATTTTTCCTCACCTATTTCGTTCCATAAGTATCAGTAGAAATTTAGACGTGGATGAGAGAGAGAGAGAGAGAGAGAGAGTTACCTTGCTCTCCCTGCCGCCTCACTTCCCTCACACGCATTCTTGTTCTTTCTTCCTCGCTTTTGTCATCTCCTCTTTCTTTTCCTTATTTTTTCCTCTATCTCCTCGCTCATCCTATTTCTCTTCTCATCCTCTTTGTTTTCTCTTCATCCTATCCACCTCTTTCCCCTCCTCGTTGCCGTTCTCTCCTCCTCTTCTTTCTTTCTTTCTTCATCCACGTCGTTTTCTCCTCCTCTTCCTCTCCCTTCTTCTTTCTCTCTTTCTTCTCCCCACCATCCTCTTCCTACTCCTCCCTCACTCTTCTTCTTTCTCTCTCCCTCCTCCCCACTATCCTCTTCCTTCTCCTCTCTCCTTCTCCTCTCTCCTTCTCCTCTTCCTCCTCCTTTTTTTCTTTTTTTCTCTTCCTGCTTCCCACTATCCTCTTCCTTCTCCTCTCTCTTTCTCTTCCTCTTTCTCCTTTTTCCCTCTCCTTCTTTTTCCCCTCTCTCCTCCTTCTCATCCTCCTCCTTTTCTTCTTTTTCTCTTCCTCCTCCCCATCATCTTCTTCCGTCCCCTCTCTCTTTCTCCTCCTCTCTTGTGAATACTAAACACAATACCTTTAAGCCACATTCAGACACACGGGCATATCTTGAGTTTATCCTCCTAAGGGAGAGTCGGCCACAAAAACTCACATAACTCAAGGGTTCCAGAGGTCGACAGATTCTCAGGGGTTTCAGGGTTAGATGGGGTTTCAGAGTGATAAGGGTTCCAGATAGTTAGGTAAGCGGTTCAGGGTAGATAGGGGTGGACAGGTTCGGGTAGACAGGATTCAGGGGTGGACAGGAATTCCAAGGGCAGTCAGGGGTTTCAAGTGGTAGTCAGAGGTTCAGGGGTAAACAGGGATTCCATGGATGAACAGGGGTTCCAGGGTAGACAGGGGTTCAGGGGTAGACAAGGGTTCCAGGGGTGAACAGGGGTTCAGGGGCAGTCAGGGGTAATGGGTTCAGAGGTTCCAGGGTTTTAGGGGTAGACGGGTTCAGGGGGGTAGACAGGGGCTCAGGGTTCCAGGGGTAGACAGGGTTCCAGGGGTAGACAGGGGTTCAAGGGATGGACAGGGGTTCCAGGGGTGACACGGGTTTCAGGGAGTAGACAGGGGTTCCAGGGGTAGACAGGGATTCCAGGGGTAGACAGGGGTTCCAGGGGGTTAACGATATATCTCCCTCCTCTCCTTCCTTTTCTTCCTTCCATTCCTTCCTAGACGGACAAAAAAGACGAACGGGAGAACAGAAAGAGAAAGATAAGGAGACAGTAAAGAATATATCTCACACGAAGGAGATAATTGTTACGTTAATCTAATATAAGATTAAGTAATAACGATAAGGTTTACCTGTATTATCAGATACCCTGACTTGTTTAATTCCACTCCTTTCTCTCTTTTTACCTTTCCTGTTCCTGACTTCTTGGTTCCTTTCTCTCTTTTTCCCTCGCCCAGTCCTTCCCGTATTCGTCCCCTGGCTCTTTCTTTTCCCCCTCCAACATTCGTTCTTTAATTCTCCCTCCCTCCTCCACCATTCGTTCCTGAACTCCCTCCCTCACCCTCCTTCTCCCTCACCCCTCCTTCCCTCCCTCACCCCTCCTTCCTCCCTCACCCTCCTTCCCTCCCCTCACCCCCTTCCCTCCCTCACCCCTCCTTCCTCCCTCCCCACCCCCCCCTTCCCTCCCTCCCCCCCCTTCCTCCCCTCACCTCCCTTCCCTCCCTCACCCTCCTTCCCTCCCCTCACCCCTCCTTCCTGGTAGAGGCTAGAGTAGTCGGGCAGAGGATACTCATCTGGTGACTGCGCTCTCATTAGAGCAACATTTAATATAATGGTTGCGGAGACCTGGCCAACTCCCTACCTCCTCGCCACACCCTTCCTCTCCTTCCCTGCCTCCTTACCTCTTCCCTGCCTCCTACCCATACCTCCTTCCCTACCTCCCTCCCCTCCTCCTGCCTCCTACCATACCTCCTTCCCTACCTCCTTCCCTGCCTCCTTACCTCTTCCCTGCCTCCTCCATACCTCCTTCCCCTCCCTCACCTCTTCCCCCTCCCTGCCACCTCCTTCCCCACCCTTCCCTACCCTACCTCTTCCCTGCCTCCCTACCATACCTCCTTCCCCTACCTCATACCTACCTACCACCTCTTCCCTGCCTCCCTACCATACCTCCTTCCCCTACCTTTCCCTACCTCCTTTCCCTACCTCCACCATCTTCCTGCCTCCTACCCACCTCCTTCCCTACCTCCTTCCCCTACCTCCTACCTGCCTCTCCCATACCTCCCCTACACCTCCTTCCCCTCCTTACCTCTTCCCTGCCTCCTACTATACCTCCTTCCCCACCTCCTTCCCCTACCTCTACCTCTTCCCTGCCTCCTACCATACCTCCTTCCCTACCTCCTTCCCTACCCCTACTACCTCTTCCTGCCTCCTTCCCTACCTCCTTCCCCACCTCCTTCCCTACCCACCTCTTCCCACCTCCTACCATACCTCCTTCCCCCTCCTTCCCCTACCTACTACCTCTTCCCTGCCTCTCTGCCCTCCTTCCCTACCTCCTGCCCCTCCACCCTACTACCTCTTCCCCTACCTCTCTGTACCTCCTTCTATCCTTCCCCTACCTCCTACATCTTCCCTGCCTCTACCATACCTCCTTCCTCTTCCCTACCTCTACCTGCCTCCTACCATACCTCCTTCCCTACCTCCCTCTTCCCCTGCCTCTACTTCCACCTCCTTCCCTACCTCCTTCCCTACCTACTACCTCTTCCCCTGCCTCCTACCTTACCTCCTTCCCTACCTCCTTCCCTGCCTACTACCCTCTTCCCCTCACTCTACATCCTCCTTCCCTACCTCCTTCCCTACCTCCTACCTCTTCCCTGCCTCCTACCATACCTCCTTCCCCACCTCCTTCCCTACCTACTACCTCTTCCTACCTCCTACATACCTCCTTCCCTACCTCCCTTGCCACCTACCTTCCCTCCCCTGCCCTTACCTCCTTCCCCTGCCTCCCATACCTACCTACTACCTCTTCCCTGCCTCCTACCATACCTCCTTCCTTACCTACCTCCTACCTCTTCCCTACCTCCCACCCACCTCCTACCATACCTCCTTACCTACCTACCTCTTCCTCCTACCATCCTCCTTCCTACCTCTTCCCTCCCCTTCCCTCCTTCCCTGCCCCTCCTACCATACCTCCTTCCCTGCCTCCTACCATTCCTTCTATCCTGACTCTTTCCTTACTCCTCTGTTTACTTCCTTCAATGCCTCCTTCCATCCTACCCTCCCCCTAACTTACTTCATGTCCCTACTATTATCCTTCTTCTCATTTATCTTCTCTTCCTCCTTCTTCTCATTTATCTTCTGTTCCTCCTTCTTCTCCCTCCTCTTTACCTTTCCCCCATCTATTACTTTCTTACCCATACATCTTTCCCTTCCTTTGCTCTCCTTATTTCCTCGTTTTCCTCTTTCTCTAGCTTCTTACCTTTTCCCTTCTTCCTTATATTCTGTCCTCCAGCTATCCTCCTCTCCCTCCTTCCTCTTTTTCTCCATCTTCTTCCTCTATTTTTATCTGCGTTCTTTCTCTCCTTTGTGCTTATTCTCCATTCCTTCATTCTATTCCTTTTTTTCTTTCATTCTCTTCTCTCGTTCATCTTTCCTCCTCATTTCCTTCTTCTTTCCTTCTTCCCTCGTCTCTTTCTTCTTCCTTCTTCTATTTCCTCTTTATCTTTTTCTTCCCTCCTATCTATTTTTATCTCTTCTCTTCCTCCTCCTCTTCTTCTTCCTTCTCCTCTGCCTCCTTCCCTCCTATTCTTCTTGCTTTCTCATGCCCTATTCTTCCCCTTCCTTCCTCTTTCCTTCCTTCTTCCCCTCCTTCCTCTTTCACTCCCTCTCTCTTTCCTCCCCTTCTTCCTCCTTCCATCTTCTCTTCCTTCCCCTTCAATCCCCTCCTCCTTCCTCCTCCTTCCTCCTCCTTCCTTCCTTCCTCCTTCTTGGTTTCCCTTATATTTACCATCTTCTCGTTAACTTGTCCAATGCAATTACCTGAACAGTGATTACCAGCGCCTCCATCAAGCCCCACCGCCCCTTCCTGTATGTGTCTGCTGGGTGGTCCTTATCTGAAGCCACCACCACGCCCATACGTTCTCCCATCCACACGTTCTCACGCCCACATTTACACCTACGTTCTCCCGACCACACGTTCTCCCGCCCACACACCATCCCACCCCACACCTTCTCCACCCCACTTCTCCCACCCACACGCTCTGCTGCCCACACCTTCTCCCTCCCACTTCTTCTCCTGCCCACACACTCCCGTCCACTTTTCTCCTGCCCACATCTCCCGTCCACACGTTCTCCTCCCGCACCTTCTACCGCCCACACCTTATCCGCCCACCTTCCGCCCACACCTCCCGTCCACATTCCCCCCCACACGCTCTGCTGCCCACCTTCTCCCTCCCACACCTTCTCCTGCCCACACTTTCTCCCTCCCCACACCTTCTCCTTCACACACCTTCTCCTCCACACCTTCTCCTACTTGCCTTTCTCCTTCCCTTCTCCTGCCTTCCTTCACCTTCTCCTGTCCACACTTGTGTGTGTGTGTGTGTGTGTGTGTGTGTTTGGTTAGCTTGTTGTGTTTAATCATCAGGTGAAACTAAACATTATGGTGAAAAATTAGTAAAAATACCAGCATGACTGTTAAAACTGTCTCTCTTATGTTTAAACTTTCAAAGTATACAAAAAAGAGGATTAAGAGGATGAAACTTTCTTATAATTTAACATCTTCGCAAAGTTTACGAGAAAAAATCAAATATAACACTGACACACGACCTTTGAAATTTTAGTTATCATCTGACAAACTTTCAAAATGTATAAGAAATAACGAATTTAAAAGCAAGATTTTCCAAACGCGTCATCTTAAAACTTTCACAACTTGGAAAGGATATTACAAGATGAAAAGTATATTAGCCAGTAACAACACATTGTAATAATATTGTCAGAGTTTTGTTTCTTTTATTGTTAGTACAAATAATAGCTTTGTCTTCTCAGATCCATTTTGGGACCTTGATCCAGCGTCTTGATGAGGAGATAATGTAAGGTTGATTATTCGCTTCGTTAGTGTAATTTCGTCCTTATTGTCAAATGATACTTGACTTGACAACGGTTTATATATTATTGTTTTTTTTTAAGGATATTTCGTTTTTATTTGACACGCACACGCACACACACACACACACACACACACACACACACACACACACACACACACACACACACACACTCATAAACATTTATACAATCGCAAGAAAACACATACGTATGTTTACTATTGCACCACACCCACAAACCCAGCCTTCACCACACCCACAAACCCACTCATCACCACACTCACAAACCCACTCATCCACCACACTCACAAATCCACCCATCACCACACCCAAACCCACCCATCACCACACCCACAAACCCACCCATCACCACACTCACAAACCCACCCATCACCACACTCACAAACACCCTCACCACCCTAACCCACCCTCACCACCCGCAAACCACTCATTACCACACCCCACAAACCCACCCATCACCACACTCAAACCCACTCATCACCACACCCACAAACCACCCATCACCTCACCACACCCACAAACCCACCCATCACCACACTCCAAAACCCACTCATTACCACACCCACAAACCCACTCATCACCACACCTAAACCCACCCATCCCACACTCCACAAACCCACTCATTACCACACCCACAAACCACTCACCACCCACAAACCCACCATTACCACACCCACAACACCCTCACCACACCCACAAACCACCCATCACCACCCACAAACCCACCCATCACCACACTCATCAACCCACTCATTACCACACCCACAAACCAACTCATCACCACCACAACCCACAAACCCACTCATCACCACCCACAAACCCACCCATCACCACACCCAAAACCACCCATCACCACACCCACAAACCCACCCATCACCACACCCTCAACCACCATCACCACACTCACAAACCCACCCATCACCACACTCACAAACCCACTCATTACCACACCCACAAACCCACTCATCACCACACCCACAAAACCCTCATTACCACGCACACCCACTCATCACACGTCTTGACCCTGAGTCTGCCCTCACAGGTCATGTCGTGCCTGAGTCTTGCATGAATATTTCTTTTCTTACTGCTTACGTTTACTCTCTCCTCCTTACCTCCTCATTCTCACCCCTTCTTACTCTCTCCTTCCCCCCTCCTTAATCGCTTCTCTCCTTTCTCCGTTCTTATTCTTCCCCCTCCTTATTTTCAACAGGTCACTATCAATATCTCCAAGTCACAATCACTAGATCACTATCTCATGTATTTCCCACCATCATCCCACGTCAGCACCAACACTGTCACCATCGAACACCTCTGTAAACAAACAAACAATGTATCTATCTGTCTGTTAAAATACTAACCATTATCCTTTCCCACTACCGTAGCCATATATCCCGTTCCCCTCACTTCCCTCCCTCCCTTCCCCTCATCTCTTCCCTCTCTCCTCCCTTTTCTTCCCCCTCCCTATTTCCCCTGCTACCAGCCTTAGTTTATACACACCCTTTCTTCCATCCCCACCCCTCCCTTCCCTCTCTAACCCTCCTTCGCCCCTTTGGAGTATAAATACCCCCTTCACCTTGCCCTTCCCCTTCTACCTCCCCATTTAGTCCACAAGCACCTCCCTTGCCAATTCCTTCCCATAGCTCACAAACACCCCTTCCTCTATAGTCCATAACACCCCTCCCCCTTCGGCCACAACACCCCATCCTCCCCTTAGGCCACACCCCCCTCCTCCCCTCAGGCCACAACACTCCCTCCTCCGAGAGCAATGACCAGACACAATTATGTGTTGGTAATGTAAACAAAGCTTATATATATATATATATATATATATATATATATATATATATATATATATATATATATATATATATATATATATATATATATATATATCAACAGTAGTCTCTGTATAGTGATCATATCTACATATATTGTGTGTGTGTGTGAGTGTGGGCAGGTGTGCGTGTGAGTGGATAGATGGTGAGTGGATGTGGATGAGTGGATGGATAGAGTAGTGGTGGGTGGTTTATGTATATGTAAGTAAATAATGTATGTAGTATGTAAATACGTATACATATGTTTATCCGAGTACATCTGAGCTGAATTTCCTCCCATCTACCTCACCCTTCCTTCCCTCCCTCCCTCCCCTCCTACATAACAACTACAACACGAGGGTCAGGGCCTAAACAACACCCTTTTCACCCTATCACTCTCCCCTATCTCACGCATTCTTTCAGCGCAACAATAGCCCCGACGATATCAGTCTTCCGTATCAGAGGTACTACGGGCTGAAATAATGTGTTATCCCAAACAGACGACTGACTCTGCTCGCTTCGCAACACCACTAGAAGTATGCGGCGTATTTGGTAAGCTCTAGTTATCAAAGCGAGCCGACCTGTCTGGTTATAAATCTCTCTCCATGGATGTGCAGGAAAAACTAACAACAAACAGGCTTGATGCGCCGGTTTGTTTACAAGTATTGTACAGCACCTTCTCTTCCTCTTACCACAATTGTGAGGAATAACATTCACGTTTCCACAAATAAAGCTCATCACAGTTAAACCACACAGCATTAGTCCCCAAATCTAATCTTCTATCAAACACGCTTCATATCCAAACTCATTAGTACAGTTAAATTCTTGTCGTCGTCTCACAGCACAACAGATGGCCTAAGGTTTTTAATTGTCTCCGTCAGCCGTGTGAATGAGAGTCATTCATCAGGGACGAGGCTGCAGTGTTCCAATGAGTGTATCACAAGTGTTGGTATAATTGTTACCGATAGAATGAACTTCACTAGTCACACCGCCACCACTACACGTTACGGTACTGTGTTTATTATCATGAGAATAATAGTAATGAGAAGCTTACCCTTATTACTACTGCCTTACCATGACAGCCACTACTGCTACTACTACTTCTTTTGTTTTATGCATTGGCCTCCAGCCTCCCCTATAGCCACACCTTCGCCGCTACTACTACTACTACTTTAAACAACGTGGCCTCCAGCCTCCCCCAATAGCCACACCTTCGCCACCATTTAATTACCTTAATATTAAGTACCCTAATACATATGTAGCTATCCTATCAGTGTTGAGTTAGTTGAGCCGCAGATCTATGCGGCATTCAGTGACAGTAGCCTCATAGTCAATATCTGCAGCAGTTGGCGGAATTGGGGCAGAAGCTCTCGTTCCCCTGAGGCAGAGCAAAGCCGACCGAAGGAGAGAGAAAGACAGTCGACATCTCATCCAGGCTGTAACAAACCCCTGGGCTGCTGCTTCTGTTCGGAGATCACCTTAATGAGTTCATGTAGAAACATCTTGCACTTGGTTCCATCCCCCACCAGAGGCGTCAGGAACACTTGAGGAGGAAGCTGCCTGGATCAACGTTGTGACCTTCTCCCACATTTATCTTGTCGTTCTCGTTCCTCCTATGTGCAGCATCGAGAGCTAGGTTACGGTGATATGCGGCCATGGGAACAAAAATCCTGATGTCGAAGAAAGCTCGCTGTCCCCGCGTCCAGAATCCTCGAGCACTGACGTCAACACGGGCTTCGTTAGATGTGTTTGAAGTCCTATGTTGGAAGATCTCACCATCATCAACTTTCACCATCATAATAACAACAATACCACTACCATCACAACAACAATACCTACTACCACAATAACAACAACCACCACCATCAACACATCAACAATCACTACCAAAACAACAGCACCCACTACCACCATAGCAACAACACCCACCACCGCAACAACAACAACAGCACCCACCACCACAACACCCACTACCACAACAACACCCACCACCACAACAACACCCACCACCACAACAACACCCACCACCACAACAACACCCACCACCACAACAACACCCACCACCACAACAACAACACCCACCACAACAACAACGCCCACCACCATAACAATAGCACCCACCACCACAACAACACCCACTTCCACAACAACAGCAACAGCCACTACCACAACCACTACAATAGACCAAAGAGTCAACAGCCTCAGGGGACAGTAATCACAAAAGGTCAGTGAGGAGGTCAGAGGTCACCTGGCAAATATATAACGACACCCAACACCACCCCTCACCTCTCCCACCACTCCCACCCCACCCCACCCCCCACCTCCTACCCACACTGAACCCACCCCTCACCTCTCCCACCTCACCTCTACCATCCCTCACCTCTTCCATCCTCACCCTCCCATCCTCACCTCTTCCATCCCTCACCTCTTCCACCTCTCAATTCTTCCACCCTCACCTTTTCCACCTCACCTCTCCCACCTCACTTCTCCCACCCCTCACCTCTTCTACCCCTCCATCCCTCACCTCTCCCACCCCTCACCTCTTCCACCCCTCACCTCTTCCACCCCCAC
>NW_024729697.1:0-12033 GCF_018991925.1 Homarus americanus | reverse complement strand
ACTACAGCGCGCTGGCTATGAGGTAGTCTATAAGCTGGTACGTAAATAGGGTTGGTTCCTTCCTTTAACGCTATATGATGGGATGTTAAATCTGTCTGACCTAGCGTTTCCCCTGGCAAGGCTACTATATGTCTATAGTCGGCAAGCAGCTCTAACAGGCGTGTCTTGCCCTGAGGATGATCGATCACCTTAACATGTGGTGCTATTTGATCTATCCTGGCCAGTCGAGTCTGTTGGCAATTCGCAACAATACCTCGAATTGGGAATTTATTTGGTTGCACTTCGACATTGTTGTGATATACTAGAAAATCACACAAATAACATCCTTTCTTTAATTTCTTGATAATGTGAAATTGCTGCCGCAATCCCGTAGACTTGTGTGTGTGTGTCCCACAGTAGACACAGCTGATTCCAAGGTCCGGTGACTGGGTCAATGTTCACAAAAAATCCTGAGTATAGCAAACCGCCGCTAATGGTCACACAACGTCATCCACAACACCATACCTCAGAATGCAGAGACCATCTCTCAGACCGGATGTGTCATCATCACTAGGGTGGGTGCTGGGTGCTGGTAACTGGGGGTTGTTCACGCCATACGAAAGAATTTTGTTGACAGGATGTTGATTGATGAGTAGTCTCAACAACTGCAGTCACGTCCTGTCACACCCTGGGCAGTGAACGAATCATTTGCAGAAACTAATGTTCACTTCAGCTCACAGGATTGTTGCGTTGGTGAATTCCTCATTCTGGTAATGGAGAGTACTCTTCAAAATTGCAGGTACTATCTTCCAACTCTTGCTACTGTAATCACGCTGTGAAGGTGTGTGGTTGAGGTCGAGAAGTATCTCTGAGGCATGATCCACCTTCCTCTTAATAGGATTAGTAGACAACACTTTCGTCCTAGCGGTGAGCATAGGTTCAGAATGACTCATTGCTGTGTAGGAAACACCTTTAAACGTAACACTATTATTACGTGGATGAACATCTATCATGTTCTTTCGAAGAGTTGGTAGACCAAGTAACCGTCAGCTGGCAAATTGAACTGCTGAACTATATAAAAGTCCGCGTAGAAGGGAGAACCACGTCTTGAGAATCTGAGTGGTAACGTCACCATTCCTTTAATGCTCAGCTGAGTACCTGAAACTCCTTCGAGCTCAGCGTTACTAGGCCTCCATTTGAATTTGCGGTGAGGGAATTTACGTTGTAACTCGTGATATGATGTCAAGGCCAATACATTAGCGCAAGCACCTGTGTCTATATCAAGAGCCAATCTGGTATTATCCACTCTCACCGGCACTGACAACACTTCCACTTTTCTAAGCGCCGCTATTAATGAGGCCGCTATAGAAGTGCTGTGAGGAGGGGCGGGAATTACCCTATCTATCCCTCTCCTTGCTGTAGTGTGCGTTGGTCTTCCCCCGATGACTTGTCCTGGGGACGTTTCTGCTTGCGCCTATACGACACCTCCGTTTCACTTAGGTCCACTCCCCTAGCCTTTATTAGTATATCGGACTCATGTGAACTATGAGATGTCGATTTGTGAAGAGCGCACCATTTGCGCGCTGTCTGGGTAGGAGGAGGAGGTGCTGCTTTTGCTCCCTCTTTGTTTGACCTTGAGAATGGCTTTGCACCGGGTGTGGCCTTAAAATTAGCACTATTACCTCGGAGCTGAAAACAATCTTCCATTAAGTGGCCACGTTTATTACAATGTGCGCATCGTAACGATGTTTTCTGTTTATATGTTAGGCGGGGAGGAGCGATCGGAGCTAAGTGTGTCGCATAAGGAGTCTGGAGGTGAGGCATCTGTGGCATCTGAGACGGCTGGGGTTGTGATGACGTCACTGAGGGCTGCGCCAGTAAGGGGCCCGTAGCCTGGGGACAGAGCTTGTTTGCGTATTCCACCATATCCAAGGGTGGTTCATACTGTACTTCCTGTGCCCGGCTATATAAGGGAACACGGACGGAAAGAAGAAAACTTATTAGTTCTATCAATGTTTCCACATTTTCCGGTGGCATATCACCCCGTGAGTTGTACCAGCCTGATGACCGGAAGGTCGCTTGCATGTCCTGGCGAATCTCGCCCGCGATGTCAACAGCGTCAACGGGCGTTTCGTTTCGTATACCTGGAATACAGCGATCCAACCATCTGAAGATCCATTGCAGTTGGCCCAGCTGTGACCTACCCCCAAAAATCCCAATTAGCGTTCGCTTGAACTTTTCATAGTCAGGGCTTTGTAAACCAAACGCATTTAAACGACTGCCAGCATAGGAACCCTGCATTATATGGGAACGTACATATGCTTTCTTTTCTTCTTCAGTCGTTATGTGACTATTGCACATGCTATCTTCACATGCACGAATAAAATGTGCGACCCTATAATCGTCTTGTCCCGTGAAATTTCGAACATAATCGCTGTGCTGCATGATATTAATAACATTATCAGCTTTAGGTGTGGTAGTCGTACTGGTGTGAGGGTTAGAAGACGCCATTTTAGTGTTAGTATTTAGCAAGTTAGTATTCTTACTCTTAACAGAAGGCTGGGTTAATAATGTTGTTACCGATTTAGCAACAGACACACTATCACCTGTAACAGGGGTAACTGCTTTAGTATAATTAGGTGAGGTACTATAGTGATTACCAGACCGTAGGGTACGACGGTTTAAGTCGTCAAATGATTCGTCAATAACTTTCTCACTACTTCCTACCGACTCATTTAACTGTGTTCCATACTCAAAATCTATGTCAGTCTGGGCTTGATCATCGATGAGTTGGTTATCAGCAAACAGTTGCGCTAGGCGTTCGATTTCATCTACATTAGACATGGGAAACTTAGAAATTATCTATTAGCCCCCTTGGGTCAATGAATACTTAACAGTAAGTAGATCACTTGCCTCTCATTTACAAGACAAATGAATATGAATTGTAGTTAATTATTAAACTATCAATAAGAAGACAGACACTTACAAACTACTGTAAATTATAGGATTTCAATACATTAATCTTACATTCGACACTTTATCATTGAAATAATCCTATCCGACGAACCTATAGGTGTGAAGATATCTCTCGAACGTGTTCATGTGTGTAGAACTATGTAATTTAAATACCTATTTATACAGAGTAGGTACGTCTGTATAGAAAATGTGATCCTTCAAAAGTTCTGAGTGGAGTGGTGGGTGGAGTGTGGGCGGGGCCTCTTCCTAGGATGCGTGTGCTGCTGCTGGTTTCCTTGGCAACGAGAAGACGCTTTTGCTTTGGTGAGAGACGAGTCCACTTGAATTAGGTGAATTCCTCCTCCGGCGATCAGAAAACTGCTGATGATTGGTTATCACACTGGTGGTTGCTGGTTCGCTGGCGAAACTGCCGTGTGCCAAGTCTTCAGAGTCCACGTATATATGGAGATCTGTATGATGACACCGGAACTTCGTAATTCGAGCTGACGACACAACAATACTGCCCAGCTGTTAGTGAAATATCAATTGGTAGGCCAGGCTACGAAACTGTTCTTCAACACTGCAACACTGTAATGTCTAGGGAATGCTGAGTGGAGTCTATCTCAACCGGCTCAATCTGGATATGTACCAACAGGCTGTAACATATGTATATTACGAATTCTGCACGTATTTGTATGTGGCAGAGATAAGGAGTGCTCACTGCATATCGTCTCAATACGGGATATAGTTTTAAACACTCGGATTATGTAACGCGTCACTGCTGTGTGGTTTCTTGTTTTTCACAAAACACAGACGGATGATACGACAACCAGTTTGAAGAATCCATACACACCGCTTGCCACCTATATGAATCGGCTGCTTGTCCAATTAACCAGTCCATTCACACATATTTATATTTGGGTTTTAAGTAACGAGACCCAAACGGTAGTTCCTTTGTTTTATTATAAAAGGTTGTATATATAAATCCTGAGTGTATATCAACCGTAAGTCTCACTGTCTAGGAGTGAATGAGAAAGGGACGGCGTTTATGTATGATAAACGTTAGGTCACGTCCTTACGATATGAGTTGAGGTGAGCTACTGAAGCTTAAGGGCATCGCAGTGCGTGCTTACAGAAATGCTGAGCTATGGGTCTCGCCCTCTTGGGTGAGTTGCCCGCTCACATGTCCATCTCATGTCTTACTCATAGACAGTGGAAAGTTACACGGTGGTGAATCTGAATATAATATCAGATGTATTGACCCATTTATATAATACGTTCTGTTGATGAGACAGGGGCCTATTACAATATTCCTGACTTGGTTTGAGCTCTTTTCCTTCTACTATTTTTCCTTTTTTCACTCTGGCCTAGGGACCTGCACCCTCAAAGGTGTATTCGTCCTGTAGTCCCCCCGGTAACTGTTCACCTCTCTCCCAGGAGATTGTGAACACGAAAGGGGGTTGGAGCAAGAACCCATCCCTCTGCCGAGTCTTTCCAGGAAAACAGTGATCATGCGGGTCCACCTGGAAAGAGGATACCAATCCTCATCCTTACCTAATAGACACACTTAGCTCACGTCTATAAGTGAGCAGTCACATACACTAGGAAGTAGGTTTCCCCAAACGGGGCTCCTTGAGAAAAGCTCAGGAACCACTCTATGACCACCCGGCCATCAAGTGGCTGTAGGGAATGTTGAAATTCCTCTGCTACTTACTCAACCGGAATAGGTAGGCTCTGAACAACGGAAAACCTCGAAAGAAGGAGAAAACACCACTTAACTACCGGTTATGGAGTGCGTACGCCTTCCTAACCGCGACCCCCGCCTGAACCGCCAACCAGATGACCCAAACCACGACAGGCTCCGCACAGAGAAAGCGGACCAGCTGCGGGCCTTCCACGAAGCCTTGAAAACCAAGAACAACGCCATCCACACCACTGCCACTGCAAAGGCCTGGGACTTAGGGATATGAATCCCTTGCCAGCCTAATCAGGATCTTATAAAAGGAAAGTCAAGAACCATGGTTTTCTGAGGGATAACAAACAACCGTTTGAGATTGACATCTCTTTACTATGAAAATAACACAAAACTCTGACACCATTCACACAAATATCAAATAACAATTACAGGAATCAAACAATTAAAGGAGTCAAACAATTAGGGGAGTCAAACAATTAATGGAGTCAAACAATTAAGGGAGTCAAACAATTAATGGAATCAAACAATTAAGGGAGTCAAACAATTACAGGAGTCAAACAATTAATGGAGTCAAACAATTAAGGGAGTCAAACAATTAATGGAATCAAACATTTAAGGGAGTCAAACAATTACAGGAGTCAAACAATTATGGGAGTCAAACAATTCCGGGAGTCAAACAATTAATGGAGTAAAAAAATTAAGGGAGTCCAACAATTAAGGGAGTCAAACAATTAATGGAATCAAACAATTAAGGGAGTCAAACAATTAGGAGAATCGAACAATGAACAGATATTTTCTACCGCGGTGGTCCTGTGGAAGGTTCTGGAAAGCAGTGATCCGCTCTCAAGGGGAAGGTCAAGTCAGCTTCCTCACTTGGCGCCGGCAGGCGATGTCTTGCTACACAGGAGAGACGCCAGGGCACAGATGGTGTGGAGGAAGTGGCGATGATGTGGTAGCCGCGGTAGTAGCTGGGGTAGGTGTCCGGAGATTGACAGTCGATTTGTGAGGGTCTGGGGAATCAGCCCACGAGTCCAAAACCTCAGATGAGAACACAACCAGAATTTTAATGAACAGCGGGGTGCAAGTACAGCTGTGTTGACGGCTGGGTAGTGTCTGATGTGTGTCGAGGCAGCACGGGACCTTCTCACCTCCGTCCCCCCCTTCCCCAAGTGGGGGCGAACAAGCAAACGTGCGGCGGGCAACCATCCTTGTTACAGTGCCACCCCCCAACAACTCCACCACACCGCCCCCAACAGCTCCCACCACCACTGCCACCCCCAACAACTCTACCACCACTGCCACCGCCTCCACCCCAACAACTCCACCACCACTGCCACCGCCCCCCAACAACTCCACCACCACTGCCACTGTAATGGTCATGATAAGAGCTAACCTGAAAACCTTAAGGATTCATATTACGCTCAAACGTCCACAAAACCTTCCGAGTCCCCAGTGGAAACGTCCCCCGTTTTCTCTGTTTCCCCCGCCTTTGTCTATGGGAGCAGACGCTGTATGCTGGGACCTGTTGCCATCCATTCCTTTGTAATCAATTTAATTTTGCTTTCGATAGCTGAGTCAGAGCATTGTTAGTGAAGATAATAGTAGAGAATGAAAATGAGTTCATAGTCTCAATTTCAACGTCAGAGGGTACCGTAAATTAATTCATCGGAATAGGAGTAGCTGGACTCCCTGGTCTGGTTTGAGTGAGGGCACGCGGGCATTTTAACCGTTAGTAAGTGCCCGTCCCTTCATCCATACAGGTATGCCATTCCACGCTGTGTTGTAATTTGCCCTTCTTTAAGTGATTTGACCCAATTGATAGTTGATTGTGCAAGTGTTACAGTAACGTAGTTGATATGCTCTGAGTAAAGTCATATTTACGTCTTTAACGTCCCCTGAAACGTGATGTTGTTGTCACCGTTAGTAAGTGCCCGTCCCTTCATCCATACAGGTCCCTAACGCAGCCTAGGCCGTGTCTGTAGGGTGGATGTTGTATCCACTATGTCTGGGGAGATGTCCGAGGTCCAGTAGGATCAGTTACCTTCGTGAGACCCGGCCGTCAGACACTTCAGACCACCTATAGCCCCCATAGCTGGCTCGTCTGGCCCTAACGCTCGGTCCACGAGGTGACCCTGGACCACCAAGCCACACACCACTACCAGCCCCCATCATTGGTGGATGAGTGTCTACCTCAGTAGGGCTATATTTGTGTGGTGGAATTAACCCACTGGGATCTCCAGAGTTCGTCGGATAGTACTCCATGGTGGCTGGACCCCATGGCTGTTGCTTGAGTATCACTCCTGACGACTGAGTGTTGTAGTGGCAGTTGCCCTAGTATGTATGGTGCTAAGTGACTATCCTAGTTGTGCTATTGAGTATGTCCACCCAGTAGGGTTGGAAGTGTATTGAATATGTCCACCCAGTAATGGTGTGAGTATGTTGAGCCTGAGGGCCTAGTAATAGATTTCGTCTGTTAGTACAAACCAATTCTTTCTTCTAATTTCATATTCATGTTTAAATAAACTTTGTATTTGTATAATTGTGTATATTATTTACCTACAGTATTTACCGTTATTTCTTCCCTATTGCTTGATACTATCATTACACCTACCCACGAGCCTCCTATCGTCACGCTACCAATGGTGATATATAAGAGTAAAAGGAATTGTTACTGGCACACAGGCCCTCATGAAGGGTGGCAGTAGCAGCCCTCATACATGGTGGCAGCTCAAGCCCTCATAAATGGTGGCAGCTCAGGCCCTCATAAATGGTGGCAGCTCAAGCCCTCATAAATGGTGGCAGCTATGGTGATGTAATGAACATAGTATCGAGTTGGGAGGAATGACTGTGATACTGTAGTTTAACTGAGTTATAACCATTTCTCTGTACGGGTATTTAATAATCATTCCACTGTAACTAATGAGTATTTCAGATTGCTAATGATTTTGTTCCATATTTTTCCGAGGTACAGCTTTTTGTGGTGGTTTGCAGAGAAAGTGAAATAAGTTCAAAGAAATACCTTGGAGTTAGGTTAGAAAAGTCTTGTTTAAAGTAAAAGGAAACCTGCAACAATAACTTGTAGAGTGTGAATAAGGTTCATTAATATTGGAAGAATTTTGATATGTAACAATCTGCCCAAAATTTTTTTTCCGTTGTTAACTCAGTATTACTTACAGACAGTGAATACATGTTTGGGCCGTGGCACTAGTTGTGAAATGTTCCATCGTGGGAGTGCCCAGTGTTTTAATTCTGAGTGCTAACAGAAGCATTGCACTATATGCAAAGGTTAAGTGGATGCTAATTCTGTACTTGTCATATTCTTTAGTTATGTGTTAGGTAGGATATATATTCCATTTACTTAATATCTCAGGGCATTTTACAGTTCCTACTATTAATATTCCTATGTATACGCTATAATTTTAAAGTTATTTTAACCAGGTGCTAACGGGTCATTATTTTGTGTAACGTATGTTATGTGAACTCTAATGCCAGTATACTTTCAGAATACAGTATTATATATGTGAGGACCTTATGGTGATACGGTATATGGAAAATGTTATACAAGTGTATGGACCCAGAATTGTGAGTACGGAAATTCGTGAAGTGTTCACGCAGTGTTGCACCATACTGAGTCTGTGAATGGCAAAGTGTCTAAGTGAATTTTTGATGCCATAATATTATCTTTGGGGAGATTAATAATCTGAACAGTAGTTTGAATAGTTGATGCATGGAGTGTTAGTCGTATTGCAGAAAATCCGTACCAGTCCTTGGGTCTTGAGTGAGCCCTGTGCATGTATCGTATTTAAAGTGGGTTATAGTATTGATTTGTTGTAACACAATGGCAGATGCTAACGCAAATAAGGGGACCATGACGGCCAAAGCCGCTGTTGATTTAGCAACAGAAGTCCAAGCTCTTCGGGCTAAACTCGCTGAGTCTATGGATACGATAAGGAGACAACAAGCTTTGCTTGATGAACGGAGGGAAGAACCGGCTGTACCTACTCGTCCTGCCGTGGTTCCACTTTTGCCCCCCCCTGCCATGGTTCCACTTGTACCTCCTCCTGCCGTGGTTCCACTTGTACCTCCTCCTGCCGTGGTTCCACTTTTGCCCCCTACTAACGATATACCCAGCCGACCTCCTGGTCCCCATTACCACCAATACGTTCCGAGGCTGTCCTTGGACGACCTCGTTGGTCTTAACACAGACAACATCTTAACTAAATTCTGTAAGAGAGTAGAATATTGCGCAGTTAGCTCAAGGGATAGATGGTATGTAGCTACCGACCGCATGGACCAGCAGATTGAAGACATGGTCCAAGTAGAACTCGGCACCGATGAGGAAAATTGGGATAAACTTAAAGCCACCTTGCGGAAGTTGTTTGTGAAACCAATCCCTCTGGAAGTTGCCTGGCAGGAATTTGCGAGGTTAGAGTACAATTTGGAAGATGATCCCCGGCGCTTTTTGGGCCAAGTTAAATCAGTTCTCACAACCATTTTCCGCCGGTATGGGCCCAGGGAAGGTGAAGAACAAACTTTGAAAGATAAATTGTACCAGAAACTGCCAGAACAGTTGAAAGAGGAGTTGATATCCTATTATTCCCCTTGTTGTCCAGTAGACACGATGGCCGAACAATTGGAGAAACTCCGACATATCTATCTGCGAAGTAACAGAACTGGGTATCCTGGTATCCGCCCAGTTCACAAGCATGCGACCCAAGAACTTCCCATAAGTGAAAGAGCCAGTCAGGCCGAAGGTAACGTAACAGGAGGAGCTTGGGGTACCAGTAGTAAGCGAGATCAACACGCGGTAGCCTTATTTGAAAGTCCTCGTAAAAGGTTAGTTGGAAAGCGACAGGGACCTTACTGTCCATATTGCCGAACACCGAATCATGATACTTCTACTTGCCCTTTAAATCCACCCCCACGTTCATGTTGGGATTGCTTGGAAGTAGGATGTCGGAGAAACAGTCAACGCTGCCCCGGACGCGCCAACCGTCGGCACTATCCAAAATATTGACATAAGCGGGTTCCTTCCAATGTGTCTCCTTGCATTTGGTTTACTGTAAATGAACGTGTCTGTCTTGCTTTAATAGATACAGGTAGTGAAGCCACCTTAATTCAGGAGAGCCTAGTAAAAACTTTGAATTTGCAACCCATCAAACCTTGTAAAGATAGATACCAGGGTGTTACGGGAGATGAGCTAAAAATTAAAGGTAAAGTAGTCATAACAGTACAAGTAACACCCCAGTTGCAAGTCAGACACCATGCTATTGTGGTGGATGATAAATACTTTAATGCAGAATTGCTATTCGGAGCAGATCTCCTTGGTAGATTTAGAGTAACCTGGGAACGTAAAAGGAAACTTTTCATTTGGGCAGGCCAGTCACATGAATATGGGAAAGTAGTAATGAGAGATCACATGCAAGGAATCAAATGCGTCAATAGATTGTCATTAAAGCCCGATGTACCTTGTCCACCACAGTTGAAGAGTCTCCATATTGATAGGAAGACTATTGTACGAGGCCACCATGCACCGATCTTATCCATCAAGGTGAAAGTAGAGATAGGTCAAATTCTGAGCATACGATTCACGCATAAAAGTTTCAACCAACAACCAGAGATATGTGTTAGAGTACAGCCAGATTCACGTATATATTTGCCAGTAAGTAATTGTACCGATAAATCAGTGTATTTGAGAGCTGGCACTGTCATTGGCGAATATGAGTTAATCCCAGAGGAGATAATCTCGTATGTTGACACTAAGGGAAATCACTTGGGACATATTCAACAGGTCTATGACAAATTGTGTAAAGTAAAGTCTTCAACTGAATTCTCCCTTTGTGCACCTCATCACCTAGCCATTCAAACAGAAGGGGAGAGGAGATCGTCAAACCAAGTAAAAGTAAATGTAGGTGCTGATCAGAGAGTACCCTCCTCTGACTGTGTAATTTGTGCCGGAATTCCCAACGGTACAGTAAAGAAGGTAAGACATGTCCAAGAGATTTCCAACAGTATGATACCGGAATGTGACGAAGTAAAAGGCGGAACCACTAGACAAGAGAAGTTGAATGAGTTAATTAGAAACCAACCGTGGAACCATCTAGACCGAGAAATGCGTAAACGTTTGCGGAAAGTAATTCTAGCTCATGATTCCTTATTTGTTTTAGGACCACATGAAATTGGGTCAATTGCTGGTATACCCGCTAACATTCAGCTCGCCAACCACAATCCTGTCCGAGGACCACAGTATAGACACCCAGAGAAAGCAAAAGAGATAATTAAAGAAATGATAACAGATATGAGGGATCGTAATATCATTGAACCATCGACTGCCGCCTGGTTATCCCCCATTGTTCTGGTAACAAAACCCAACGGTTCAAAGCGTATGTGCTTAGTATGTGCTTAGATTTTCGAGCGGTCAATAAGCATTTGAAGGTCGACATACAACCCTTGCCACGAATTGACGAATTAGTAGAGAAAGCTGCAGGAAATAAATATTATGCCACATTAGATTTGAAGGATGCATATTATCAGGTCATCCTTAACGACAGCAGCCGAGATCTAACAACTTTTAGCGATGGGTACAATCTATGGAGGTTCACACGCCTTCCGTTTGGGCTCTCAGCTAGTCCTGCCGTTTTCACGCGAGAAGTAAACCGAGTATTAGCTCCATTAGCAGTTGAAGACTGGGTACGAAACTATCTTGATGATGTAATAGTATGGGCTCCTGACTTCCCCCCCACCTTGTTGCAGAGACTCACCAGAGTATTTGAGAGATTTGAAGAGATGGGTATTAAACTAAACTTGTCTAAATGTCAATTTGGCCATAAGCAAGTTAAATTCTTAGGACATGTAGTTTCAGAGAGAGGCATTGAGCCTGACCCAGAAAATGTCCAGGCTTTGACTGATTGTAAACCCCCAACTAATGTTAAACAAGTCCGCCAATTTTTGGGTATGTGTGGATTTTACCGTAAACATGTTCCCGAGTTTGCCAAAGTAGCTTACCCCCTCACTGAATTAACGAAACAGACTGTTGATTTTGCATGGTCTAATGAGTGTCAAGAAGCATTTCAGAAGTTAAAGCAAGCACTAGCTTCATACCCAGTTCTTGTCAAGGCAGATATTTATAAACCCTTCGAACTGCATAGTGATGCCAGCAATTTCTGCGTAGGGGCTTCCCTTAATCAGATACAAGAAGATGGCTCTTTACGACCAGTGGGTTATTTTTCTAAAAAGTTAAAGCCGGCGGAAACTCGTTATTCCACCACCGATAAAGAAGCGTTAGGCATTGTATTAGCGTGCAGGTTCTTCCATCATTTTCTTTGGGGTACGCAGTTTACAATTAAGACAGATCACCAACCTCTAACCTCCGTCTTTAGAAAGAAAACCAAAAGTCAGCGAAT